>NW_022631134.1:3624543-3631129 GCF_010015895.1 Lontra canadensis
TATTTCATTTTGGAGGGTAATTTCACAAACACCAAAGGAACATTTCCATAGCATACCTTCACACCCTGGCTGAGATGACAGCAAACTTCAGAGATTCTACTTGAACCAGAGTGACTCTTCCCTCTACAATGAAAATCTTAGCCAATTCAGTAGATCAGGCTGTTGGTTCTACATTTTGAAGATTTTTTCAGACCTCCTCGTAAGAAGATTTGGCACAGTGGTAAAGTTAAGTGGTAGGGCAAAAATACTCCACATATAAAAGCAAGTGAGTTTTAAAAGAATAGAAAACAAACTCTATGAGAAATTACTTCTTAACTATTCACATGAAAAGTAAACTTAGCTCTTACTAATATTTCCGTAGAAATATACATTTTAATTAAGTCAAATAAACAAAGAAAAAAAAAATCCCTGAAAGTAGGCACAGTCATTTATCTATATACTCACAAATATATTGCTCTTTTCTGGTCATCAGTATTTTTTTTCTTGCTTTATTTGCTTCATTTCCTTTAACTTTAAGCCCCCTTATTCCCAGAGAGGTTTTCTATCTAAGACTAAGCTGACTCTCCGCTCACTTATCAGTGGAGTCCCTTCAGCAGGGTTACTCTTTGGAATTATGTCCTCATCCCTAATCTGTCTCCCTCAGCTAGAGCGCTCCGTCTGGTGCTGCCCCATCACTGCCCTAAGGCATGTAGACAGAGGGCTCCTGCTCTGCCCAGTCTGTTCACTGAGCTCCCTTTGAAACTGGTAAGGAGGGAGGTCTGTGGAGGGTGGGGATAGATGCACTGGGTGACTATTTGAAACCAGTGTAATTTGTAAATTCGCCATAAACTTTTAAGTGAGAGTTGGGCTGGGTGGTTTCCAGGCTTCGCATGCTTTCAGATATCAAAGGGAAAGTGGAAGGTTTCATTTTATTTTACAGGGCTCTAATATGAAAGGCTTTTTTTTTCTTTTTCCTGAATTTTACCAAGATTTCAGTAATTGATCTATAGAATTCAAAGATATTAAAATACAATAACATTGCCATGTTGCATACTTATATGTATGTGTATAAACAGGCACACAAACACACACACACACACATAATCACACTTATCAAGTAATAGTACTAAATACCACCTGAGTATTAATTTAAGTTTGGAGCAAATAAAATGTACATCACCTAGGAGAGGGTACCTCTATCTGAACATGAATAGGGAATCACTGTCCTGTAATTGATACTTTTTGTTCACTATGAAAGTTTTTCCACAGTTGGCATAGAAAAAGGCACCTTTCATTTTGTCAAACCCAAAACATACTTCCTAACTGCCTTTGTGTAAAAGCTAACACGACATGTCAAAAATAAGAGCATAGTCCTCACTATACATTGAGCCGGTGAACGTTAGGAACAGTTTAGCAAAGTTAATTTTTGTATACTGTTCCTTGCATTCACATTCATACCAGGTAGACTCTGTCAAATACCTATAGTAAAGAAGAACTTGCTCATGCATGCAGAACAAAATAAAATAAGATTAAAAGCTCCAGGAAATCAGCCTACTTCAAAAAACCATTAAAGTGTGCCTATCCCTCAAGCTTTACAAATGTGTTAATTGTCGTGTTTCAGTCATGTAAATATGTTTCAGCATAAAGTAACCAAGATTTCCTGTTATAGAAGCGCTGCGATCTGGGGGTGTTGGGGGAAGGGGGACGAAGGAGGACTAAATAACACACTGTAATGAAACCTGCCTTGGGGCAGCACATGCTTCAGTTCTGAATGCCCAGAAATACTTTGCAGACGCTCTAGGCTGCCTAGCAATGGGGATTTCTAATTCTGGCTAGCTTGACAAAGTAAATACAACTATTGAACATAAGGCAGCTCCTAATAAAAAACAACAATTCCCCCTTGTAAACACCTACATTTGGCCCCATTAAAAATTCTTTCTTCATCCCCAGGAACTCGCAGACCCCGCAATGTGGGGGTCTCAAAGTAACTCAAGAGTGGTCAGGAGATTTAATGCTGTCAGGATGGTTGACATTGCCATTTCCACCGGGCACTTTATACCCCATCTCGGGGTTTGGTGGAGCAATGTTCTGCATACACTGTAGGGCATTATCCAAGCAAACACATTGGCCATTATGCTCTCAGGACTCATTCATGGACAGCCAAAAAGAAATCAATATATTTTGTATATATGCTGTACTTATAGACAAAAAATAAAAAATATAAAAGATACAACTGCCACATTTCCAAAAGGAGTGTTCATCAAAAGCTCTCAGTTTTGAAAGTTTTTTTTAATGGATTGACATTAATATGATAACTTAAGCAATTATCTGATTTCAGAATTCTTTCTGCTTGTTCACATCTTAGAATTCATCTGTTCCATAAACTATCGGTCAGACCTCTGCCAGTCCCTAAACTGAATAGCAGATCTGCCGTAGTTCTAAAAATCTCGGGGATTTAAGGATCCACCTTGAGTTTCCACACACATTGATGTGCACACAGTTCACAGAGTCAGAGGTTTCAGATGATAGGAAGGAGGAAACATTAGTTTGAATTCTAGTAGACAGAAACAAAGGGAATGTTACCTTTTGCCACCTCCAGAACAGTTCCCGTATGCTTTAAAAGAAAACAGGGGACGAAAAAGAAATTCTCACATAATTAGTAGTTTGAATTTATTTCTAAAAGAAGTGTTGTTGTGGTGTGGGTTTTTTTTTTTTTTTCAGACTCAACATTCAACTCTAAAATACTGTATTTTCTTAAAATATCTCACTACTAGGAAGCCACCTGAGGGCTAGTACCCAAAATGTTGCTCTGAACGCTTCCTCACTGCAGAGGGTAGACGGGGTGGGGGTGGGGGGCCTTCTTGGGCAAAGCAGGCTTGAAGAGCCTATCAGAATGACTGTCTGTGCACAGAAAGTTCCCTGTCTCTTCCACTTACTGCCACAGAAGCAATAGGCCCTAGGGCCCAAGCATCTCTCAGCTTGGCCCTGCTGAAGCTTAATTCAAATTCTACGCACTCTGGAGCTTATATGCTCTGGCCTGCATTGTGCACTCCAGAGCCACACAAGCCTTGGGGTAAGCAGCAGTTGGAGACCAGTAAAAAGATTGCCAGAGTGAGAAGCCCTGTGCACAATTAAGGAAAGATGAATGGAAGGGAGTCAGTTGGGGAGATAGAGAGAGTCTCATTGAGGCAGTGGGTCACAAGCTGTGGGTCACAGGGATGTCAGTGGCCATGTGTGACTTATCCATCCCATCCTCCCTTTACCCCAGGGAAGAAGCTAATGGGAGTGATTTCAAGCATTTCTACTGTCCAAGTTTAAGCAACAGTTTAATTCACCTTATTCTGTTTATTACCTGGATGATTTTTTTTTTTTTTCAGTCCTACTCATGGTAGAGCATTAATGAGCATAAAGTGTGCCAAAGAACAAAGGACAAACCAAAAGGAAAGAAAAAGTTACTGGCTTTTGTTTGGAAGGGAAAACCATTGTAAGCAAAGTTCTTCGGGAGTAATCTAGTTTGTTCTCTGTCGATCTGTGAAATAAAAGAGGAAATTAACATGACTCCCTCTCATCTTAAATGTCCGAAAGTTCAGGGACCTTGGGCCTGACACTTGGTGGTATTCTTTTTACAATATTATCTAAAAGATTCTGGCTCACATTTGAAGAAGATTAAACTCAGCCAACCAGCCCCACAAACAGTACTGCCCAAGTTTCTCCTCCACGAACATTTCACACCGGTTCTGTCCACTCCAGCTAGAAGCTGCCTGTCGCTTGGCGGGAGATTGGGAACCACCACTCTCCTCAGGAGGAGGATGGGAGAAGGCAAACACTGTGGGTCACTTAGGAGATAGAATATTTCTTCTGAATCAGAAGATTACAACATCTAGAAAAGCATGTGTATACTGCATTTTGGAAAATTCTATCTTTAATAGGATACTATCTGTTTGCTACTGTTGTTTTATATTATTAAAAATGTCTATGCATGGATTTATGAGGATATGGGTGAGGTAGCCCTTGTGTTCAGAGAAGTAAATTTACATCAGTCCTTTGCTACCCTTCACTCTAAGAAGTCCAAGTCACTTAACAAACCCTACTCAATCTGATACCTCCCTACCAAGCCAAATTTCTCATAGCCACTCCCTTGTTTGTTGACTGCTCCAGAAAGCTGACTTTTTTCCTGTTCTTCAAACATACCAAGATTATTCTTGCCCTAATGCTTTGCATTTGATGATCTTTGCCTGGAAAGTTCTTTTTCCAGGTCTTCAGAGGTCCCTTCTCAAATTGAAAATCTTACCTCAAATGTACTCCCCAGAAAGACTTTTACCAAATAAGGTGGTACCACCCCAGCCAATATCATATTGTCATGTTTTATTTCCTTAAAAGCATCTCTCACTATCTGAATTATCTTTGTTTGCTTTCCTATATGTTAGCTATCTCTCCTTGAGTCATGTAAATGTCTGTGTATTGTCCCTCTCTGAAGTCCTAAGTTCTTTGAAAGCAGGGATCTTGCCAGTCTTTTTCACTGTTTTATCTCTAGCACTTAGAAAAGTTCTGGCACGTAGAATAATGAATAAGAATGTGACTTTGAAGCCAGGCTGCCTGAGTTCAAATACTATTCCAGTATCCTGAAGTTGCAACATCACTACTCTCTTTAAATTTGGTCATGTGATCCACAACTAGCTGAAAGGAAAGCATGGAAGTGGAGTTTTTATTCAGGATGGCCACCTGTGCAAAAGCTCTTCCACCAATGGGAAAAGGGAGAGTAGGTATTGGAGGATAATCATCAGTCTCTGTCATAGTCTGCAACCCTTGGAACCCAAATACCCATGCACAGTCTTCTTCCCACAGACCTATGACTCTCCACGGGTGAGTGGAGAATCTTGCTGGTAGAAACAGGAATTCTCTGCCCTCCCAGTGGAGGACTTCAACCCAGTTTGTAGTCCCCAATTCTGTTCTCTGGAAGTAACTCCCTTATCCTCTGTATCCTTTTAGGAAGTTATTCCTTGTCCATTATCATTCCTGGCTACATGAAGTCACCATCAGAGAGTATGCTTTTGGGGAGCTGCACAGTTTTGATAGGTCAGGTTTGGGGACCTAAGATTATTTTAGGGGTTGGATAATCCTAGACTTTAGACCAGGCTTGTGGTTTCTTTGGCAGGACAATCCCATTAAGACTCTAGAATGTTCCCAATCTGTTCACTTCCCTTCAGTCCCACATGCGAGTAATCACAGCCAAAGAGTTGTCTGGACATAGTTCTAGGATCCAGCTGTAGAAAGCCCATGCCATCGAATTCCATTGAACTATTTTATGGACAGGAGAGAGTTTATCCCAGGGAACTAGGGAGCTAGCGAAATAATTGGAAGGGCTAAAGAACATTGCCTCCAAACTGGCCTTCGGGGACACTGCTGTTGCCTCAGTCAGCAAAGTGAGGAATTGGAAGGCCACCACTAGGGCTGTTAACTGGAAGTGCACCCCTCTATGGCTGTGATCTTGGGGGTGATAAGTTCTCACTATGACCCCTGCAGTACTCCTTGACCCCCTACGAAGTGAGTAACTGGGCCCTGAAACACTGGTCTGGCCTCCACTTCTGCACCTGCCTCTCAGCTCCCATGGAGCCATCGACCTGTCACTGCGATACTGATGCAAAGAAAGCAAGGTCCCCACAGTAGTCCTTGCGGACCGCAAGACTCAGCAGCGGGAAGACAGCTGCTGCTTCTCTCCCACCCACTGACCAAGTACCAATGCACCTAACCCGACAGGTCTAAGTCCCACCTCTCCCTCCTCCAGAGTTTGGAATGGCTACGTGTCCACCACAACTGTTAACCTTCAAAGTCTTGAGTCTTTTCTGGCCTCTCTGTTCTACCCACATCCCTCTCACCTTGTTAGTAACTAGCTTGATTCCATCTAAAACAATCAACTTGAGGGGCGCCTGGTTGGCACAGTTGATTAAGCATCTGTCTTCGGCCCAGGTCGTGGTCTCGGGGTCTTGGGATCGAGCCCTGCATCGGGCTCCCTCCTTAGAGGGGAATCTGCTTCTCCCTCTCCCTCTTCCTCTGCCCTGACTTGTGCTCACCCACTCTCTCATACTCTCTCTCTATCTCAAATAAGTAAAATATTTAAAATTACTAAATAATATAATCAACTTGAGAGGGAAGGCAGTACCCTTCATGTGGCTTTCATCTCCGAGCTGGCTCCCATTTTGTAGCCAGCCCTTTAATGAGGGCATTTCACTAAGACTGAGGGGCACAGCCATCTGTGAAGGCTGCCTGCTTCCCTGTGCAAGGCAGAAATAGTTGGGCTTCTTCAGTCCTCTGAGGCCCCAAATTACCAAGCCTTCCCTCAGTGTAGACTCTCAGCTACAGGCAGAGCACCTCCTTTAAGAGGCACGGTCCCTTCTGACCCTTCTTCCAAATTCCCTAGCTCTGCTCTAAGTTCCTTTCTCTTTTACAAATAGCTTTGCTGAAAGTGGCAAGAAGCAGCTAACACGACAATACCCTGAATTTCTCCAGCGCTTCTGGAGCCACTGATCAGGAGGTATACGGTGTGCCTCACAAGTTACCACAATCGTAACACGGGTCACCAGCCTTCCGGTCTGCAGTCTGACCTCAC
>NW_022631135.1:0-228090 GCF_010015895.1 Lontra canadensis
GGCAGTTTAAATAGTCAAAAGCCTCCTGCCTGAGATAAACTTTTTTTTTTAAATTTCTTATTCAAAATACTAAAATGTTAAGAAATAATTAAATTTCTTAGCATTTGGAGAATGTTCTCCTGGTCCCTTTCGCATTTGTACATTTGTTTCCCATTATTTTCGGCTAGGCGTTTTACATTTTAGCCATACTGGGCTACTTGCTCTAACCATGTCATTTGCTGTCCCATAGCACAGCCTGTGTTCGTCCTCCATTTTCTCCTACCAGTAATCAACTCTTCCTTCAAGGTCCAGGTTAAAAGATGCTTTATCTGAAGTGGATTTTCAGAATTAATATTTCAACCTTCTATATTTTCATACATGGCATGTGTACCTCTGTGTGTAACTGTGGGTCCCTCAAGAAGCCGAGCCAAGATGAGATTAAATGTGCAACAACTTTATTAAGGAAAATATCTGAAAAAAACAAAATGGGAAGAGAGCTGGACAAGACTGGGAGTCATCAGACTAGAATCAAGTCTGACCCTGAGTGAAGGAGAGAGAAGGAAGGGAGGAAGCTGGCTGCGGTGTAGTTCTGTGGAAAGTTGAGCAAGGCTGTTGATGAATCCTCAAGCCAAAGTCTTCCATTGGAGGGGTCCAGCTTCTCCCAGAAATGAGCTGCTTCAATATCATTGCCACCATCAGTGGTTGCCTAGGAGAAGCCTGTGGGATATGGGGCTTCAACAAAAGAGCTGTGTGACTGTCAGGGCATAGGAGCTGTGGCCTTAGTCAGCTATGCTCTCTGTGTCTGGAAGGGTAGAAGGCACTTTCCCATGGCTGCCATGCTTCTCATTTATCGCTCATTCGATCTTGACCTACATTCTATCTGTCATATAGATGAGTCTCTTCACTAGATTATAAATTTAAGGGCATGAATTGGGCCCATCTTTGTCCCATTATATGTTTCACATAGTAGGATCCCAGCAGGTTGTTACTCTGTTACTCAAGCTGAATTCTAGAATATGTGGCCTCAAACTTCTGTAATAATAACTCCTTACAAAAGTAATGGGAATGGGGTGCTTGGGTGGCTCAGTCAGTAAGCATCTGCCCTTGGATCAGATCATGGTCTCAGGGTCCTGGGATCCAGTTCAGTGTCAGGCTCCCTGCTCAGCGGGGAGCCTGCTTCTCCTCCTTCTGCCTCTGCCTCGTCTGGTGCTCTCTCTCCTCTCTCTCAAATGAAATAAAAAAAATAATAGGGAGAGTGCTCCCCTAAAGTCCATGAGAATTTGCTTCCAGAAGATATTAAACACTATTCCATGATTAATACTTTTTAAAAGAATGAACAGTCTCAGTCCCCTGGCTACTAAACCCTGCAGGTCCACAAGTCTCCACACAGAAGTCCTACTCTGAAACTTAAGGGCCACGAGGCAGGGAAGTTGAGTACCTGCTGACTAATGCCCCATTTTTCACAATCTCAATCCCCAAGGCCTGTAGATTCTTGAACTTTTGGGTTAAATGCGCTTGGGTTCTTGACTGGGAAAATAAATTCCTCTGCCAGGTTACACTTTGTACTATTTCCTCAGCATTCATTTTTAGGTGATATGAGAATGGATCTTTCAGGTACCTTTTCTAGATAAAAATAAATTAAAAGTGATTCACTAAAGGGGGGGAAAGATTAGAAAAATCTGTGATTACTTAAGGTAATTAAGTATTATTATTAAGCAAAGAGGAAAAAACATGTAAATATAGGTATTTTGGCATAGCATTACACCCCATGTAAATAGTGTCCTATGTATCATTGTTAATTTAGGGTCAACCAACTTACTTATGGTTAAGATAATAATAATAATAATAATAATAATAATAATAATACTTATAAGTCAGGGTCCAGCAAGGAGGCAGAAACCTCAATAATTTGAAAAGAGAGAGCTTACTATAAAGAATTATTATTGATTTTCAAGGAAAACTATTAAAATGGAATAAAGAGCCCTATAAAGAATATCCTGTAGGAGACTAGGGCAGGCTGCTCTGGAACAAAGATTATTTGGAGTTAAAAGTAATCAAAACCCTTCAAATGCAGGAAAAGCTCTCTTGCCTCCCCATAACTGTCTAAATTTACATAGAAAAGGAGAGTTTGCACCAGGAGCTATTAACAGAGACTTCCCTTTAACTAAGAAACTTATCTGCATAACAGGACAACTTGTTTTTCCAAATACCTCCTTTCACCTTCCTGCTAATGAGATTTCTCCTCTTTGTATCCTCAAACCACCCACCCCCACTTAGCTCATATAAGCTTCCTGTTGCCTCTTTGTCTTTGGAAATTCATGTCTGTGTGGATTCCCCATATGTACACCCATTAAATGTGATTTTCTCCTTTTAATCTGTCTCATGTCAATTTGATTCTAAGTCCACCTAGACGGACCATAGGTCAGAGGAAAATTTTCCACCCTGACAACCCCTAGGCTGAGGGGGTACCCAAGGAAGGAGGCCCTCCCCGAGACTGGGACCCAGCCTTTTTAGGATAGCTGTTGCCCACTGGATGGTAGAGGAGTTTGCTGCTCTTCCCAGGCAACAGTTGGTCCACATCAGCGAGCTGAGGCTGACGGGCATGAACTGTAGGGGCTGGGATTCCCATGCTGGAAGCTTCCTGCAGCAGTGCCAATGGGCTAAGCCTAGGATAAGGATCTCGGCCTTGCGCACTGGGATACTGACACTTGCTGGGAGGCTGCGTCCAGACGCTGCTGTTGAACAAAATGAGACAGATACCAGCTGGACTTACCAGAAAAGTCACCTGTCAGAGGTACAGTTGAACTCTCTGAGCACCCACACAACCCAACTAAATCCACAGGGTGAGGGTGTGCCACCAAAACTTCCTGATCTCAGGCTAGCTGGAGCGACTGCAGAACTCATCCAGGAGATGTTGCCTGGAGATGGCCAGCTGCCCCTGGATGATGGAGAGCCTGCTCTTATGAACACAGAACTCACCTGCTAACTGCCTGGGAGGTACCACTGTACTTACTGCTGGAAAGCCTAGTGAGACACTTTGGGAACGTACTGCAAAGGTTTTTATGGGAATGTTGCTGAAACCCATGAGCTCCCCTTAAATGCTCTGCATGCCAGCCTAACACTGGAGAGCAAGAACACTGATACGCATGCTTCCAGAAATCCACAACCCAAGAAGGGACCTCCCTACCTCCTGCAGTGTCCCTCCAGCACCCTCTACTGACAAAGCTTAACAGATAGCAAGAGACAAATGTTCCGGTGTCACGAGCAGGCAATGAAGGATGGATTGGGAGCTAAGAGATAATAAATTAATAACTGACTGGCACGGTGCTTTTGTCAAAATCACTACTTTATATTGAGATTATCTCTTTATTGATTTATCTCTTCCACAGGCAGCTGATGGGTGTCTCAAAGGTAAGGATAATTTTTATATTTTATGTGCAGCATTGTGCCTGGCACATATTGTGTGTTTAACAAATATTTGTCAAAATGTAATACTGCATATATAAATTTTACATCCTACACTAAAATACTCACTTGGTCTGACAAGCATTGGGTCTACCCAAATTTAATTGGCATGAGGGAATGCCATTACTTTCATTATTTGGAATAATGCAATAGTGTTAATTGATGCATTGCTCACCTGTAAAGTCACCATTTTCTAAAAATGGGATTTTTGTAGTCCCTAGGAATTTTGGTTGAGATTTACTGACTGGATATCCTCCTCCATGAATCACTAGAGAGAAAGAAAACTCTCCTCTTCATAGGCAGATTATTCTATGCAGAAACTTACTGAGAAAGTGAGAAAAGTAATTATACTTATAAGCTACATGATGTCCACCTTACATAGACACTAGTAACATGGAAAAATAAAAATAAAATGATTCAAATATATAACAGAAGTTCATTGTGCTTAGGTATGCATCAACAAGATCCATTTTTGGTGATGTTCTAATTAAAAGACTAATTTCGTCTTATGTTGAAGATGGTACCTGTACTCAATGAATCTGGGAGTTGAATTGAGAGATGAATTTACTTAGTCAATATCAAGTAGTAAATCAATGTCTCCTATAAAACAGGGACCAAAATATAACTAAGGTATAGACTTAGCTATTGTAGTAATGGAACCCAAAAAATACGATGACTCAGAAAAGATATAAATCGATTTCTTTCTGGTGTTCATGGGGTAGACTCTGTTCCATAAAGCCGTCCAGGACTCAGATTGCTTCTTTCTTGTTGTTTGACCATTCCTTAGAGTATGGTCTTGTCCCCATGGTAGAAAATGGATCAGTGGCAAAAGTTAGACCATGCTTTGCTATCACACTGGCTTAGGGATTAAACGAGAGACACAGCAGCTGTTTATCATGAGTCCATCCAAAAAGATGATTTTGTAAATCATCTCTGCAAGGTGAGTGTTTTTATTCAGTTCAATGACAAAGCAAGGGCATCTTCATTTTCCCAGAGCGGTAACTTTTTAAAAATTTGAACAAAGATATGCTGTGTTTATATTGTCTTGAGCAGTGTCTCTTGGTTCTAGCCCACCTAAAACAGAAAAGAAAGTAGAGGATAATAATTTATATATTATATATATTATAATATAATAATAATTTATACTTCCCTTGGAGAGAAATGATGTTGATGTTATACTTCCACTCAATTCCCTTGACTAGGGACTCACATGGTCCTAACTCTTCAAGGCAAGATGGGAAATGTAGCCTCTAGATGATTGGGGTTTGTCTTAAAAGGGAGGGCAGAAGAGAGAAAGAAATTTAGCAGTCTCTACTACACAAAAATCTTTATTCTGATAATATTAAAATTGTTGCTTAGTTTTAAATACTTCTCATTTTAGAAACATGTTGAATACTTCTGTAATATTAGGTATTCTGAATATGTTAAATGGCTAGAGAATTGAGGTCAGCCTTTATAGTTCCTATTACCATGTTTCATTAAATTAATACATATAGTCCACCAAAAAATATAAATCATTCACCTTTACAGAATAAATTGTAGTAATGTGCCAGGAAATAAACAAGCACATTAACAAAATCAATTTTTAAAAATTGGAGATTTCTAAAGAAACATAGCAGACTAGGAGCAGAAGTACAAAATTTAACTTGAAAGATAAAAATTATTTAACAACAGCAAAAAGTACACCAATATGGAGGAGTGGGCTATAACATCATTCACTAATGTTTGAAAATTGTCATCCGGGGGAAAACCAAAGATATTAAGAACTAATAGGAACAAAGATACAATGTAAAATTGTTCTAAAATCTCACTCTGATACAGTTAGTTTGAGTGAAAAAGTAATGACAGGAATAACCACAATTGAAAAAGCAGCATAAAATATTATATGATGATAGTTTAGAGAACTATGCAAACAAATGTGAAAACTTGAAATAGATGATTTTCTAGAATGGTTAAAAAACAATAATAAATGACCTCAGAAAAGAGAGAAGACCTAACAGATGAACAACCACACTAGAAACTCAGAAATTAATCAGATAAACTCCAAACAAAAAATGGTCCCATGGATAATATGTTTCAAACTTTCAGTGTGCAAAGAATTTCAGCGTTATTTAAATTGTCTCAGATACAGAGAAAGTCTTCTGCATTATTCAAGGTTCTCCAGAGAAATAGAATCAACAGGATGTATGTATTAGTCAGCTCAGGCTGCCATAATTAGACACCATAGACTAGATGATTTAACTAGAGCCTGGAAATCAGAAATCAGGGTCCCAGCACAGTCAGGCTCTGGTAAGAGCCCTCATCTTGACTTACAGATAGCTGCCATCTTGCTGTGTTCTTTTACTGTGGAGAACAATGATGGAGAGAGTAAGCTTTTTGGTGTTCCTTCCTTAAGGCCGCTAATCTCATCATGATGGCCCCACCCTCATGACCTTAATCTAAACCCTGTTACTTCCCAAAGGTCTCATCTCCAAATATCATCATAGTGAGGGCTTGGGAGGGTTGGGTGGGGCATACCATTCAGTGCATAGCAATGTACATGGAGAGGGGGTGAGAGAGGAGAGAGAGAAAATGTTAATGCCAAAATCCTACACAAAATATTAATATATAGAATTTAAGAGAACATTAATGGTGTAAAATAATATAACCAAGTGGAGTTCATTGAATTAATGCAAAAACAGATCAAAAATAGAAAATATATTTAATCCCATTTATAGGTCAAAGGATAAAAAGAAAACAAACATGATGATCTTAATAAAAGCTTAGTAGGACTATTTTTTTCTGGCGACAAAACAGAAAAGGGGGTCTTAGGTGCCTGAGAATATTGGGGAATCCCTGAAATGACAGAGCTGGAAAATGAGACTCCCTAATTATGTGTCTAGTTTAATACAAACCAAGGTCACACCTGATCTATGTACAAAACAGATAAAAAGAAGCACAGCAAGGGCTATGATGATGTAAAATAGCACCCAATTTCCAGGCTGGCCCATGAGTGTGTGTGCATAGGGCAGACCATATAGCATCGCTTAGATTTGAAAACTGAACTGACAGTAGAACCACAGCCCACGGATTGCAATAGAGCTTTCAATCTGACATTGACCAATTCCAGTCAACATTGTCCACAGGATTTTAAGAGGACCCAGAGTCTCACAGCATAATGTTCAAAATACCCATGATCCAACACAAATTTATAAAGGGTACCAGGAAAAGATACGTAAAGGATAATATGTAAAAGACATATAAGGAAAAGATACATAAAAGATAATCATCAGGGATGCCTGGGTAGCTCAGAAGGTTAAGTGCCTTCGGCTCGGGTCATGATCCTAGAATCCTGGTATTGAGTCCCACATCAGGCTCCTCGCTCAGTGGGGAGCCTCTTTCTCCCTCTGCCTGCTGCTCCCCCTGCCTGTGCTCTCTCGCCCTCTCTCTCTCTGACAAATAAACAAAATCTTAAAAAAAAAAAAAAGATAATCATCAGATGCCAACCCCAAGACAATGAGATATTGGAATTAATGGACAAAGACTACTACTCAGGAATAAAACAGACAAGCATAGTGAAGTATGCAACAATGTGATGAATTTCAACTGCATATGTTAAGTGAAATAAGCCAGACTCAACAGAGTGGGATCTGTGTGATCCCATTTATACGGCAGTCTGGAAATGCAAACCTACAGGGATGGTGAACAGATCAGTTATTGTCAGTGGTCATCAGTAGGGAGAGGGATCTTCCACAAGAGAGGGGCACAATGGAATTTTTTGAGAAATGGAACTGTTCTGTGTGACTCCATGACTCTATGCATTTGCCAAAGCTCAGAACTAGACCGCAAATTGTGTGAGTTCACACTTTGTATATTAAAAAAAATATTCAAAATATTTTTTAAAAATTGCTGTTTTCTCTATCCAAAGATTAATTTAACTGTAATGATCCCACCTATCTTACATGCTAATATTGTCCAGAATGTTCATATCACGTTGTTTTTACAGCTACAAACTGGTCACTGTATTTAGTGTTTTATATACTCAATCCCCTTTTTTAATGATTTACCAAAATGTAAAAAATGTTTTTTTTTTCCTTCTCACATCTCATTGCCTTCTGCAATTACTGTTCTTCTGAATACTTTCCTTAAATAATTCATTCAACAACTTTTGTTAACAGTGAATTCCCTCAGGTTTTATTTATCTTAATAGCCCTTCATTTTGACCTTACATTTGAATAATAGATTGAATCTAGCTTCTCAGTTATTTTTCTCTGAACATTTTGAATATATTATTCCACCATCTTTTTGCTCCTAATGATGCTGTTTGTAAGTCGGTTTTTGGTGCCTCAGTGTTTAACATCTTCTTTTTGTTTCTGACCTTAACTGATGACTTGTTTGACTTACAAAGGGTGGATTCCTATGTACGTTAAATTTGGAAAACTTCCTTATATACATTATTTAAAATCTTGCCTCTCTTATATTCTCTATAGTGTCTTCTCATGAAATACCAGCTACGCATATGTTAAACATTCTCATTCTCTTCTCTATGTCTATTCACTACTCTTTCACAGCATCTCTTTTTTAATTGTGTTGCTTTTGGGATAGTTTTCTCAGCAGAATCTACCAACTTGCCAAATCTCTTTCTATACTCATAAATCTTATGTTTAATCCATTTAGTCATTGTTAAATTCCAATGACTATTTCTTTTCTACAAACTTGGTTTTTTCTTTATAAAATTTGCTTGGCAATTTTCATAGTGACTTGTATAGTTTTCTCATGTTCTTGTTTGTTTAGTTTATAATATCTTAATTATTCAAACATACCTAATTTATGCTATGTACCCAATAATCCTATTCTTGGGGGTAGGGTCCAGTCATCTTTTTCTCTGCTAATGTCTTTCATGGTAGATTATGTCCATGTATGTTTTACAATTTTAGATTGTGAGCTTATCTTCCCAGGACTTTATGGATGGTAATCCTTGTGACTTGATTTGAGGTATCTCAGGATTATAACTAGTCTAGAATGAAAATTTATGTTGATTTATTGGTATATAGTTACCAGGCAACAGAGATGGTGGTAATTCACATCTCAAACTTGTGTGATCAGGTTCATGATTATAAATTTTGTCCATTTTTTTCAACTAGAGTCTTAGTTGAGTTTTTCTTGTCACCTACCTGTGATGGGGATGAGTAATTTTTAGTCCACCCTTTCCCATATGCGTATATGAGTTCTAACTCCTTATCCTTCTGTAGGACCAATTCCCTACATGCTATTTCAGTATGGATTTATGCTCAGTTAATTTCCAAGCCTCTAGTTTATCAAGACTATAAAAGGTATGTGGATTGAGTATCAAGCTTGAGTAGCAACTCACACTTACTTTTTTTGTGGTCAGTTTCCTTCATGTTTTTATCCTCTGAAGATTTTCCTCTTTTTTGTGAATATTGTTGTGTGTATCAAAATGATGTTTGCTATATTTATCATTTCTATTATATTTTATTGGAAAGATTTTCAGTTTATCTTTACTACCTTAATTTTCAGGAAGCCTTTTTTATATGATATTAAAATACATTAATTTTCTCACATCTTTCAATCTCCTCAAAATATTTTGATATTAATTTTGAAGATATTTTAATGGCTTTGGTTAAAGATGAAACCATATAACATGACCAATAAATAGTTAATGTTAAAAGACTAAAATGCTGACATTAGGTTAATAAACAAAATGGTAATCTAGAATTTTTGCAGCTGATTTCTTTTAAAGAAAACTGTGAACACAGAGATGATTAGGAAGGGATAATTGTGTAAATAACTTGAATTCTTCTCAGGCAAAATTTTTCATTATGAGAGTCTAATTCTAGGAAGAAAATTGACATAGAAGTTTGAAAGTCCAGTGTGCTAAATTAATGGTCCTGGATGTTTGCTATGCATCAATTCTTAGGGACATAAAAATGATTTAGTTAAATTGTTGGCAGGGCTTCAAGGAAATGAGTAAATGCTTTTATGACTGATGGTAATATAAATGGGTACCACTTTTTCAAAGAGCAAAAGGGCAATATGTAACAAGATCTTAAAAATATATTTATATTATTAGACAAAAGTATGCTACCTCTGATTATATAGCTTTCTTCCATTTTTATCCATTCATTCTTTCTTCCTTTGTTCATTGGCCAATAGTGTTTAGGGAGCCAATTATGTGCAAAATATTATGATTATTTGGTGAATAGAAAGATAATCTAGACATGATTCTTTCCTTTGGGAAACCACAGGCCTAATTATCTAACAGACTTCATCTTCTACCTTACACTCATACCCTGCCCCCAAGGAGAAGCATTATATACAAAGATATTAAAGGCTTGATAATTTATAATAGCAAATTTTTTCTGTATAAGTTGCTCTATCACTACAAAGCAATACAATAATAACATGAATAATGAATGTGTGGAATTCTGTTTCTTCTATGAGGGAGTAATAGAGTCAAATTAACTTCCAGCCATAAATATCTAAGTGGTTGAAGATTATAGTGGAAAACTATTTTTAAACATTGGAAAACTGCCAACAGAGGACTGTAAATTCTGACGTGAAAAAAACTGATGTTAAATCTACCATCACCTGTACTTTCTGCCAGAGGTAATTCTCTGTAGCATAAGTAAGGGAAATTTAAAAAGGTCTGACGATCATTTTGAGTTGGGTAGACCAAGGTTGATGGTCTAAGAGGGTGAATTGAATAGAATTCATGGACAGCTTACCCTGAGGAAAGAAGGTTCACACACACAAAAAAATCTCCAGAAGTCTACAATAGGGAACCCTTGAGTCTTTATCTGAATACCAAAGTGTCCAAACATAGGGGGAATGTTCCTGAAGCCAGACAAAAATAGTTTTCAAGAAAAGAGCAATTATTGAGAATTTGAAAGACAGACAATCCTCAGAGACATAGAGTCAGAAATTATTGAAGTACTGAATGGAGAGTTCTCATTGAAAACATGAGACTAGAAGGGCTATACCTTAGAAGTAGAGCAAAATTGTTCTTAGAATAAAGTTTACTCTAAACTTAAAAGATCTTAAGAACAAATCCCACAAGGAATAAACTTATCTAATGGAAATTCGACTGATTTCCAGAAACTAATCAAATGTTGTTTAAAAAGTACAACAAATCTAGTAGTCAATGATATAAATTTCATAACATTCAACATTTTCTCAAAATTCGCTAGATGTGAAGAGGGAAAATGTAACCCATAACCATGAGAAAGTCAGTCACTAGAAATAGAAAAGAAATGACAGAGATGACAGAATTTGCAGGAAATTATTTTAAGCATTATTGCAAATATGATACAAATGTTCGAATATGTGAAAGAAAGTAGGATTATGATGAGGAAAGAAACTGAAAGTGTAGAAAAACAATGAAATTCCTAGAGATGAGAAACACAATCTTTGATTTGAAAATACAAAAATGGAATGAACAGCATATTTGACTTTGCAAAAATAAAAGATTAGTGAAATGAAGGACCTAGTGACAATATATTCATAATGGAGTATTGGGGTGGGGAGGAGGGTGAGGAGAATGAAGTACAGAAAGATAAAATAAAATAATCAGAGCACAGTGACATGAGGAAAACTATTGGTCTATCATATACGCATTTTGAGTCCCAGAAAGGGCAGGATAAACAACAACAACAATAAAAATCAATAAAAATTTCCAAATTGATGAAAACTGTAAACCCACAAATCTAAGAAATCCAACAGACTCCAAATAGAAAAAAATAAATCACACCATATAATATTATAATCAAATTGCTAAGAACCAGTGATAATGAGAAAATCTTAAAAGCAGCCAGAAAAAAAAGGCTTGTTACATATAAAGGAATGATGATTAGAATTTATGCTGACTTCTTGCCTAAAAACGATGTAAACCAGAAGATGATGAAGAGACATCTTAAAGAGCAGGAGGAGAAGAGGATACTGTCATCTTAGAATTCTTTACTCAGCGAGAAAGAAAAATTCTTTACTTTATTTCAAAAATAAAGGCAAAGTGGAGCACCTGGGTGGCACGGTAGATTAAGCGTCTGCCTTCTGCTCAGGTCATGATCCTGGGGTCCCAGGACTGAGCCCTCGTTGGGCTCCCTTGAGCAGGAAACCTTTTTCTCCCTCTGCCCCTTACCCTGCTCATGCTCAATCTCTCTTGCTCACTCTCAAATAAATAAAATCTCAAAAAAAAAAAAGGGGGGGGGCAAGGTAAAGTCTTTTTTAGATGAGCAAAAGCTAAGAGAATTTATTGCCTGCAGAACTTCATTATAAAAAAATGTTAAAGGAAGTTCTTCAGGTAGAAGGGGAATAATGCTGGACAGAAATTTGGATCTATACAAAGGAGTAAGAACACCAGAAATTGTAAAAGTGTGAGTAAATATAAAACACATTTCCCCATTTAAAAAAAGAATCTAAAAAAAAATGATGGTCTAAATAAAAAATAATATTGTGGGATTAATAATATATGTAGAAGTAAAATGTATGTAACAGTACTTTCCTACAAGGGCTAAAAAGGCAAGATGGAAATATACTATAATAAATTGTTATTTGGAGGTATACTGTGACTAACTTAATATGTTGTAAACTCTAGAACAAATACTTGAAAATACATTAGTGTTAATAGATCAATAGAAAAATAAAATGGAATCTTGAAAATTATCAAATTAATCCAATAAGGAAAAGAGGTAAAAAGAAATGACGATCAGATAAGATAAATAGAAAACAAAGGGCAAAATGGTAGATTGAAACCAATGTATTGATAATTTCTATAAATGTAAATGGCCTAACACTCCATTAAAAAGCAGAAATTATTTGATTGAATAAAAAAGAAGACAATTACATGCTGAGTGCGAGAAAAACTTGCTCTAAGTATAAAGACAAATGACACTTCTCTTTTTCTTTTTAAAGATTTTATTTATTTATTTGAGAGAGAGAGAGAGAGTGAGTGCCTGCATACACACAAGTTGGGTGGGGGGGAAGGGGCAGAGGGAGAAGCAGACTCCCTGCTGAGGAAGAAGCCTGATGCAGGGCTCCATCCCAGGACTCTGAGATCATGACCTGAACTGAAGGGTCTTAACCTTAACTGACTTAACTTAACTGACTGAGCCACCCAGGTGCCCCACAAATGACACTTCTACCAGGTAAAAAGTGAAATGATGAAGAGAAATAAATCATGCTAACATTTTTCAAAAGAAAGAAGAGATATTTTTCTTTTTTCTTTTTTAAAGATTTTATTTATTTATTTGACAGACAGAGATCACAAGTAGGCAGAGAGGCAGGCAGAAAGAGAGAGGGGGGAAGCAGGCTCCCTGCTGAGCAGAGAGGCTGATGTGGGGCTTGATTCCAGAACCCTGGGATCATGACCTGAGCTGAAGGCAGAGGCTTTAACCCACTGAGCCACCCAGTCACCCCTATTTTTCTTTTTTTTTAAAGATTCTATTTATTTATTTGACAGAGAGAGAGAGACAGTGAGAGAGGGAACACAAGCAGAGGGAGTGGTAGAGGGAGAAGCAGGATTCCTGCTGAGCAGGGAGCCCAATGTGGGGCTTGATCCCAGGACTCTGGGATCTTGATCTGAGCAGAAGGCAGACCCTTAAAGACTGACCCACTCAGGCACCCCCTAGAGATATTTTTGTATTAGGTAGATTGCAGAGCATGGAATATAATAACCAAGGATAAAGGTGGACATTTCTTAATGATAAAGAGAAATATTTTTATGTTCATCAAGAACATATAAAATTTTTGATATATTCATTTAAACACAGAACTTCAAAATGCACAAAACAAAAATTGATAAACCTGAAAGAAAAAATATAAAACAACTATACTTCTCTTCCACAGTTGAGAGTACATAGACAGATGGTCATAAGGATACAGAATACTTTAACAATGCTATCAGCCAACTACACTCAACAAATAGAATACACATTCTTTTCAAGGGCAAATGGGACAGTCACCAAAATAGATTATATTCTGGGCCATATAACAAGTTTCTCTCTTTCTTTCTTTCTTTCTTTCTTTCTTTCTTTCTTTCTTTCTTAACTTATTTGTTTATTTGAGAGGGAAGGAGGTAGAGAGAGAACATGAGGGTGTAGAGTGACGTGTGGGGGGGTAGAGTGGTGTAGGGGGGCTAAGGAGGGTTGGAGGGACAGAAGCAGACTTCTGGTAGAACAAGGAGTTAGACATGGGGCTTGATCCCTGGACCCTGGGATCATGAACCCAGGCAAAGGCATAAATTATGGTATCTAAAATCAAAGATATTAAACTGGAAATCAAGAATTGAAATACACAGGTAGAATTTAAAAACACAGTTCTAAAATTCTAATAACCCATGAAACAAAAAGAAGTCACAAAGATAATGAGAAAATTTTTTGAACAAAGTAAAAATTAAGATCAACATCAAAATTTATAGAATGTAGTGAAAGTAGTGCTTAGAAGAAAACTCAGAACATTATATGTTTACAGTGGAAGAAAAGAAAGATCTGAAATCAATTATCTAAAACACCACCTTAAGAAATTAGAAGAAGAGCAAATTAAATCTAAAATAAAGAGAAGTAAAGAAGCAATACAAATAAAAACAGAAATCAATAAAATAAAAACGAAGACAACACAGAAAATCAATGAAACCATTATTTTTTAAAAAGATCAATAGAATTGCAAACTTCTAGATGCATTATTTAGGAAAATAAAGGAGAGATGACAGAAATTGTCAATATTCAGAATGAGAGACACCATTACATGTGCTACAGATATTAAAAAGGCAGTAAGGAAATATGAAAAATATAACACCAATAAATTTGATAACTAAGATGAAGTAAATTTGTTCATTGAAAGAAGCTAACAAAACTTACTCAAGAAAACATAGATTACATGAAAAGCCCTACAGATGTTGAAGGAATAAAATTCATAGTTGATAACGTCCCATGAAGAAAATTCCAGGTTCAGAAGTTTCTTGTTGAATTTCATCAGGCATTTAAGATATAAATAATCTAATTGCAGCAAACACTTCCAGAAATTAAAAGAGGGAGGAATGCTTCTTAACTCATTTTATGATACCATCATTATCCTGAGACTAAAATTAGACAAAGACATTATGAAAAAAGAAGACATTTTAATATCCCTCATGAACATAGACTCAGAAACATTAGTAGAATACTTGCAAAAAAAAATTAGCAATATTTCAAAAGGCCATCATGATGCAAGTTAGGTTCATCCCTGAAAGTATGGTTTAGCACTCAAAACTCAACTTCACCACATTAACAAACTAAAAACAAACAAAACTGTCATTTATATACACCAAGAAATTCTTCGTTTTCTTTTATCTGATTTTATTTCATTTATTTGGGGGAGAGAGAGCATGAACAGAGGCGAGGAGGGGGGGAAAGGAGGGAACAAGCAGATTCCCCACTGAGCAGGGAGCAGGTTGCAGGGCCCAGGCCCCTGGGATCAGGACCTGAGCTGAAGGCAGATGCTTAACGGACTAAGCCACCCAGGTGCCCTAAGAAATTCTTCATTTAAACCACTATTGTTCCTTTTATTTTTTTGATGGCATGGAATGCTTTGGGGAAAATGAACAGACTTCAGCATGGTATAAAATGTCCAATGGTGTTTGTGTAAAAACCAGAAATGTGTAATGAATACATTAAGTACTCATAAAATTCAATAGAACACTATTTTTATTAATAAAATTCATGTGATTTTTAAATCAGTAGAACTTAAATACAGATGATAGCAATAGCTAAATCAAGAAAGGAGATGATATACTGCCCTCAACATCACTATGACCTATTATGACTCTTTTTTTTAAAGTATGCTGATTTTTTTTTCCATCTTTTTTATTTGGCTGAAATGATAACATAAATATAACTGATTTTTGTACACTTACAAAATTAGCAAATTTCTATAATTATTCATTAACAGTTTTTTTAAACTCCTCTAAGTGAAATGAGATAATTATTTCAATAAAGTGTTATGTACTGAAATACAAACAAAGCATTAGATTGTCATGAGAAATAGAGTAACATTAAAAAAAAAAAAAACCCAACCTATGCCTTATTGCTATGATTCCAAAGATAAATTGCCCTCAGAACTGGAGTGACCTAAGGTCCTCAGTCAAGAATTTTTCTGCACTGAGGCAGAAACTTCTAGAGATAGGGGTACTGGGTAGCTTACAAAACAATTTAGGGTGTTCTTATTCTATCTCACGTCATGTGTAATGTCAGAGAACGAGAGTGAATTTCACAAAGGCATTAGGGTCACAATCTCTTCAGTCCCTTGAGAACTATTACCTAGAATGTGACATGTAAACAAAACATTAATTTCAACAAAGCACTGACTTGAGATGGCACATCTTCTAGTAATTAAAAGAATTATTACCGTTTAAGAAAAAATACACAGTTGTAGCATTTGGGGGGAATTTTATTGACGTTACCTTTTTTAGGTGGGAATCTATGTATGAAACATTGAGTTGTATGTCATTATCACTATTTTATTATTATTCACCACTTGAGGAACTACCCTTTTAAGTTGGGTATCAAGATGCAAGCTAACTAGATTCTCCCTAGTTGGTGTTTGAATCGGCGGTGGAGATACAACAGGTAGGAAAGAAAGCATAATGAATTGCTTCAGATACAGAGGACCATGAGTTCCTGCTAAAATGCTTTATTGGTATCTGTTTGCAGAAGCATATATCTTCCTTCATAAATACTTTCCAGATGATTCCTCTTGGTCATAATCTAAAATATGCCCGTTTCAAGAAAAAATGTGAATGGGGTAACATCTTAACTAAAAATGATATCATACTACCATTTATTAAGAACATAAAATGTAAAGCAGGCTACATATACAATCTATAACTATCACAGCATCCTCGCAAAGCAGATAAATGACCTGCCTTGCAGCAGAATGCAAATACTTCATCCATTCTGCATCTTAAGTCTTATTACAGTCTTTGCCTCCACATAACTAACTTGCTGTCCATTCTGTAACTTTGTCCCTGTGTTTCGCAGTCAGTTTCCTCTCTCCTGACTCAAAACGCTGGCCCGGCATCATAGCTATGTCTTGACTTATTTGTAGGCTCCCTTCAGTTACCTCTCCCCGTGCAGGCTAGCCCTTTGCTGGACTTTTCCCAATCCCAAGTAGTATTTGTTCATTCAGTAAACTGGAGGACAGGTTTGTCATCTCTCTAAGAAAAGTCAGGTCCACTCCTCCATTCCATGTGGCTCAGCAGCTGTCTCTCACCCTGGAGAAATATTAGAGGCCTGTCCCCTGGAGAGAAGGTTTCTGGACTGGAGACACCCAAGCACAGCTAAGAAGAAGGAGTAATGGAGCCCCAGGTCTGACTCCGCACTCAGCAGGGAGTCTGCCTGTCTCTCTCCCTCTCCCTCTGCCCTTCCCCGTGCTAATCACAAGTAGTACTGGCCATCCAGTTTACTGATTTGGCCTTAAAACCAGGCTAATTAGAAGATATAAGGAGATTGGATTCTGAGACCTGGTTATTTTATTCTCCACTCCTGGAGTGTTGAAAGCCAGGCCTTTGTTCATAAGGCAGGAAGTGCAATGGCCTCCTTCAGGAAAACTTCCTGGATCCAGGAAAAGTCCTAAAAATACCATCATTGTAGACTCCATCATTAAAAGGCCCAGTCAGATCTCATGACAGGTGAAGTTCACAATTCGTAAGCCCCACACATGGACCCAGAGCTTCTAATCATCCCTCTCTCACCAACACACACAGACAAGTGTTAACAAATCTGATATGAAAGATAAAGACAAAAGAAGTAAGAAAGGGAAGAAAAAAGAAAAACAGAAACCACTTAAGAGACATATATGTTAAATAGGAAGAAAAAACCTATCATTAATATCGTGAACTGTGAATAACCTTTATGTAGTTTTAATAATATGCAATATTGGAATATCAATCCAAATATATCAAGCCAAAATTATGATACAAGAGTCTTGGGGTGGAGGGGGATGGCACAGGTATATATATGAGTAGGGAGCAGAGAAAGGAAACCAAGTCCTCATCCCTTTCAGCGGGAAGTCAATAGGAAATGCCTAAAATTGAAAAATAGCAAAGAGTAGCAATATACCATATTAGCTGGGAGATAAATACCTAAATAATCAGTTAAAATTGGTGGTGGTAGCTGCCTTTAGGGAAATGACAGAAGGATGAATAGGGGACAGCTACTGGCCTTCATTACAAACCTCGTGAAAACTTTTGTCACTTTCTGTACATGTATCACTTCAACATTTTTTAAAATTAAAAATAGAAGACAAAAGAAAGTAAATAGCAGCCAAAAGTTATGTATTAGTAAGAAAATATTTTTAGAAGTCTATGCAAATGTGATGTAGGCTTGAATTAAGATCATGCTGGAGGTCATTTCAGAAATGGACAGATGAGGGGCCTCTGAGTGGCTCAGCTGGTTAAGAGTCTGCATTTGGTTCAGGTCATGATGCCAAGATCCTGGGATCAAGTTCCACACCGGGCTCCCTGCTCAGCCAGGAGCCTGCTTCTTCCTCTTCTTCTGCCCCTCCCCTGCTTGTGCTCTCCCTCTCTCCCAAATAAATAAAATCTTAAGAAAAAAAACAACAACCAGATGAGCTATCAGTTGATATCTAAATTTTATACTATTGCAATCAGAAAAGATTTCGATGGATAACTATTTAAAAGTCATAGCACCTGAAAATCACTTAAATGTGGTTGTCTCTCTAGCTGGAGAGAAGGAAGCATCCAGGATGACTACTCAGTAGCTAGCTTGAGCAACTGGGTGGCTGGAGGTACCATTTGCTGAAGGAGAGGATCGAGAGGGAGAAGCAAATTTTAGGAGAGAAAATAATGAGTTTGTTTCTTAGGAACTGTTTAATTTCCTTATATATTTTCAAAAAAAATAAAGAAAAAAAGGTAGGGCTACAAAGTTGTTGGATATGAAGTTCTAGAGTTTAAGACCCATAATTAAGCTAGAAATAGAGGCAGGAAAATTACTGACAAAAAATGATAAGGGAATGGGTGTGTATTTTGTTTTCTTGGCTACTGTCTCTTCCCCTTCCTCAGAGGACCTATGAGGACACTCAGGTGTTTTGGGTGGTACTCACTCTGCCCTATACCTACCACAAGCGTGGGACCCAGACTGACTGTCTAAGTACCCCATCCCTCTGGCCACAGTACTTGGTTCAGGGTGAGCGTGTGCCAAAGTGAATTCATCAGAACTCTCTTGGGAAGAGCAGGAATAGATACAAGAAGAATGTAGGTCTCTTCCCTTCTAGAATCCTGGGCTATGTAAGTCTGGAGCTGCCAGTGACTCTCCTGGCTGTTAAGAAAGCCTGGCTGAGAATGAAGACAACATTGTGGAAACCAGGGCCAAAGAATGGAGAAAACAGGGCAGTTTCTTGCTATCACTAGTCACCCTCCTGGATAAAGCTAAGTTTCATCCTTGGAAATCCCCAGGCACTTGAGCTGATAATTTCCCTTCCTGAGAAGGTTTGGGTTGCCCCTGACAGTGTCTTGCCTTGGGGGCAGGAGTCGGTAAGTTTGCTGTATAAGAACGTGAAGGGTAAAGTAGAAACATTATCGAGAAGAGCACCCTGAAAACCTTGGAACCGAGTAGACAAGAGGTTGCCAGGGGAGACAGAATAGACACTGCTGGGTAGATGACAAAGAAGGTAAGGCAATTCCATGAAAGTCATGAGAAGACTGTTTTGTTTTTTGGTTTTTGGTTTTTTTTTAAAGATTTTATTTATTTATCTGAGAGAGAGAGAGAGAGCAGGAGCAGGGGAGGAGCTGAGGGGGAGGGAGAGACAAGCAGACTCCCTGCTGAGTGAGGAGCCAGATGTGGGGCTCCATACCAGGACCTGAGATTATGAACAGAGCTGAAGTTAGACACTTACCCGACTGAGCCCCTCAGGAACCCCAGAGAAGACAGTTTCTAAGAAGCAGAGAGAGATCAACAGTATTAAATGCTGTCCAAAGCCAAATCAACACCTTGAAAAATTAGCGTTGGCACCATGGAACTGCCTTGAAGATGTTGATGAGAACAGTTTCGGTAACGTGGAACCTGATGGAAATGGTTTGAGGAATGTGTAGTAGATGGAGAAATTGAGACAATAAATAGAGACAACTCATTTAAGAAGTAGATTTGTAGAAGAGAGATAACATAGATGCTAGCAGGTGACAGGTCTAAGCAGTGTTTCTTCTTGTTGTTTTTTTTTGTTTTAAGAAAAGAGAAGCATGAATATAATTAAATAGTGATGGGACAAACCTAATAAGAAGAGAGATATTGAAGTAGAGGAATCTAATAATTTGTGATGAGAAATCCATGAAACATCAGAAGTGTGCTCAGGAGCACAAGTAGAAGGGGCACTTAGATAAGAAGTCAGAAAGTGGAGACATGGAAGGGTACAAGAAGTTAATTTTATAGGTTTGGTGAGAGAGTTCCTATCTTATGAATTCATTTTCTCCATGAAGTAAGGCAGGGTAAGCTGCTGAGAATGAGGAGGGGTAGAACATCTGATTGAGGCAGACAAGTTCTAAAATAGTCACTGGGCTAACAAGAACAGTTGGCAGGATTGTTGGTGGGGTTGAGCCTAGATACCTTGAGTCAGGAATTTAAAGAAGTAGGCTCTGCTGTGTCAAAGGAGTTGCTCCAACAATGGGGGGCAGTCGGGTGCCAAGGTTGACATAGAATGGTAGTCACTGATTTTCTACAACTTGGGGGAAGCAGAATGACTTCCTTGGGCGTGGAATTTCCTTCTTTAGAAAACAACCCATCTATTTTCTTTTCTTAAATCTGAGGTTATGTCAGAAAGAATCAATGGAGCATATTGGTTAAACAATGGGATAGAGAGTGGAAGGATAAATTTCATATCAGGAATAATGAAAATAGGTATCATACAGTGAGCAATATATTTTATGATTCATCAACTCATTTAATCTTTATAACAACTCTAGAAAGTAGGTTTATTGAGCCCATTTTATGGCCGAAGAAATCAAGACTCAGAATTAGTGACTTGCCTAAAGTCTCTCAGCAGAAAAATGGCCGATAGACTGTTGCATCATAATAGAAAAGCACAGTGTCTGGTATCAGACACATATGTAAATCCAGTTACTTCACGTTCTTTTCCCTATGGAAGAGCTACATTTGTCATTGTGTTTGCTCCCAAACACGCCTTGGGCCTTGGTCTCCCCCTTCAGAGGGCCCCTCAGATCACAAACTTCTGTGAGGGAGGGCATGGTCACCGCTTCTGTCACTGGCGATCCGTGAGGCATTCAGTGCTGACATGGTAGGACGCAGAATCCTAAACGTCAGCTCCGGGGACTGACACTTTTCATCCTTGGGTAAACACTTCACATCTCTTTTTTTTAATATCCTTGAGACAAATGCTGATGCCACTGGATGCCATCAAGTTTTGTGCTTTGTGTCGCTGACACTGCTTCCCAGTGCACTGAAGACTGGGGATGTGGAAGCACTCAGGAAACAGAAAAGACAAATTAACCAGTTTGTTAAAACCTTCCTCTCAGATAAAAAGAAAGTGGTATCAAATACCCATATTTTTTCCTAGTCTTCTGCATTCATGGCATTCATCAGTAATTCGTTGTTGCACGTGGCATGACGGCAACATTTTGCAGTAGTAAACAGCTTATATTACTCTTATATTAATGAGTGTATATATATATATATATCTACAACCACATAAGTCTAGACATGAGTAAAGCATTATCTAAATTTTCTAAATGATGACTAGATGGACATTAAATGCAGGAACTGCAAAATAGTATTGTTCTTGTAAAGGTATTTAATGAGAGTTTATTAATTTTTACCAAATTAATCTGACTTATTTAAATAATTCACATTGAAATTTGTATTGTTATAATTTTGTTCTGCATTTTAGTTATTATAGACCATTCTGAATACTTTAGAACAGAACATTTTTTAAAAGATTTTATTTATTTATTTATTTATGTGAGAGAGAAAGAGAGAGAGAGAGAGCTGGGGGAGGGGCAGAGAGAGGGACAAAGGGAAGGAGAGATGCAGTCTCCTGACTGAACAGGAAGCCCAACACAGGGCTCAATCTTATCACCCTGAGATCCTGACCTGAACTGAAATCAAAAGTTGGATGCTTAACCAACTGAGCCATTCAGACACCCCCATATAAACAAACTTTTATTTTACATTTTTAATGAAAATGCATTCAAATTAAGTTCACTTTGAATATAATTGCATTTTATTTCTTAATCCTTTGGGTTAGTGAGAATGAGTTCATGCTGAGATCTTAAGAGAAATAAAAAATACCAAAGTAGAGCTCAGGGGGAAAAAGCTGAAAAACATAAAGAAATAGAAAATGTTCAAAGAGGAAGCTTGCCTAAGTTTTTAAAAACTGGAAACAAAAGTGAAATTTATATTGATCGTGACCCACATAAAATTTGTAAACAGGACATTATAAATTCTTTATTAGATTCAAATTTAATTATTGACCAAAATAATGCAAATGAACTAAAATGGTTTTTTTAAATTTAAAAAATATATTTTATTTATTTGAGAGAGAAAAAGAATGCGAGAGAGCACAGCAGGCAGGCGGAGCAGCAGGCAGAGGGAAAGGGAGAAGCTGGCTTCCTGCTGAGCAGGGAGCCTGATGCAGGACTGAATCGCAGGACCCTGAGATCATGACCTGAGCTGAAGACCAGCTGCTTAACCAACTGAGCCACCAGGTGCCCCTAAAATTATTTTTATTAGACAAACAACTTGAACAAGTCAAATGAAATCCGTGCAATTTTATATGAATTTGTGAAGATAGTACTCTAAGAGACAGTGAGAATCATTACATAATGGATAGACATTTACAAATGAAAATATTTCATAAAATTTTCTTTAATAACATTTACATTTTGTAAAATTTTTGTTTCATTCCCAAACATATAGATTGCACATTGTATTAATAACTTTATTAGAGATTCCTCAGCTGAGCAGTTTCTAATTAAAAATAGTCTAAGAGCTACAATGACCTGATATGACATTACTGCTAATAGAACACAAATTATGAGAAAATCCTGATGTTAATAACCAAATGGATATTTTTTTTCTGGAATGAAGGCAATAAATAAATTATATGGAATACTTAATAATGATTAATGAATAATGAAATGTTTTCATTTTGATACTCACTCAAATGTTTCCACCAATCAACAAAGCACGCAAACTTGTCTAACAACAATAAAATTACATTTTCTCGAAAGCTTGTTCTCTTTCAGTTATATAAAATCATGGTTCACCTATTTTGAAAAATTTTATTGTCAAGATATTTTTGTCAAGATAGGGAGTAAATATACTGAACTTAACAGTTTGATAACTTGATTTTAACATTTAAATTAGTTACATTGTATAAGGGTCTTCATTTGCACTATTTTCACAGATAGTTGAATAGTTAGCCTTGGGCTAGGGACCGGTCCACAGTTATTAAGTCAGAATCCATTAACTTAACCACATTAATTTAACCATCATTAATTTAACCAAGGGATTCAGGAGAACTACCCAATAACCACCCTTAATACCGCACCAGGATCATTTGGAAAGCAACAATGCAAGCAAATTAACCTAGGAGATTCAGCTAGGGTAAAAGAAATCAGAAAGGAAGAACGCATATAAGATGATCTCACAATCACTGGCTCACATCAAAACCTTCATGAAACACTGAATCAAGTTGACAGGACTCATTACAATTTTCACCTGAAAAAGGTTTGGGCAAATTATTTTTAGATCATATGCAAATCTGGAGTGGCAATAAGTTGCTTATTTATTTTTGTTATTATTTCCCCCTCCCCCCAAAAAAAGAAAAGAGGGGTGCCAGGATGTGGAAGCAATTGTTCGAGAGCATGCTAGATGTGACTTAGTGGTATCATCTTCTCATTGAAAAATACCCCAACCTCATCCTATCTGTAATGAAAATAGAGTATTTCTTTAGTGCCTATAATGGAAAAAAATTACAGCTGTCAGAAATGATAGCCTGGACTACTCTTATAAAGCATTTCCTTAAAGCTGTAAATCACCAGCGTTAGCACAATGTCATAAATTTTCTTCTCATTCCTTTTCTATTCTTCTCCCTGTTTACATTTCCCCTCCTCTTTATTTCTTTTTATTGTTTTCCTTATGAATGTTTATCCATGCTGTCATTTTGAGTAATACTTCTCATTAAAAATTTAAACTTATTCCTCACATTTTGAATGCATTAGCCCTCAAAAATTTGGGGTCCTTGTGATATAGTAATTTCTGTTTGGATTTAAAACATGTTCAGTGGAAGGATACTTTCAGTTCTGGCATTTGAGAGAGTTTTTACCATGATTAAAACACGTGTGATGATATTTATTAGGATTTTTATATCAACATGAAAAAATAAGAATAAAGAAAACAAAAGAGCAGCCTCAGTGGAAAGCACTGGTTTAGGTCAAATAGACCTCAATTTGTGTGACACTGGACATTGGCTTAATCTTCATACGACGGAATCTTCTCGTCTGCCAAGTGGGTATAATAATGTTCCAATCTCATAAAGATGTGAGAATTAAGGAAAATTATCTGTGTAATGTACTTAGAACTGTGTGAGCTGCATCTGACCTTCTTTTATAAAATAAAGGAGGACCTACCCACAATAGAAAATGTAGATAAAATAGTCTTCTTCCCTTTTCCCTGCCATCCCCCACTCCATTAATAGTTTCTCATGTGTCCTGCCCCCAAATTAGTTTGGGAACCAGTGTATATGCAGTCCTTTCTAAAACTACACAGAAAGATCCCATACCCTTAAACCCTATCTTGTACTTTTGTCACTTAATATTTTTATCTTGAATGTCTTTCTCCATCAACACCTATACATCAACCTCATTCTTTATAATAACCGTGTCATGTTGCACTCCATAAATGTACTGTAAGTCATGTAACTGATCTCTTTTGCATTTTTTGTTTCTGCGATTGTTTGTAAGGAAAAGTCCTAGCAGTAGAGTTTCTGAATTAGTCCCTGTGTGTTTTTTACTTAAGTGTATTTTGCTGAACTACCCTCCCAAAAATTTTGCACTAATTTACTTATGGATATTTTATATATTTGGATACAGACCTGAAGACATGTATATAAATATGTTGTTTGAAATAGATTTTTTTAATAACTAAATGAACCAGGGATATGGTTTATGTTTTTTCAGGGTCCATGACCCTTTTTGATCATTTCAGAAAAATGTGGTTGATGTGCATTCAAGAAAATGGTCGTGTGCGTGCATGTTAGAGGAAACCCGTCTATGGTAGGCTGAACAGTAGTTCCCAAAGATGACCATATCCTCTCCTTGATTTTCACCTAATGAAACTTGTCTCTCTCTCTTGGACTCTTGACATCCCCAAAGAAGATACTGAATTTGTGTTGCATTAAGCACTGTTTATAGTCATTTGTTACAGCAGCAATAGGAAACTAGTAGACCATTCATGTATCCCAGATGAGGCTCCAGCTATGTGGGAACTTGCAGTGCTGGAATAGATGAGGGCATAGTGTTAGAAGGCAAAAGAAAACAAAATCCTTTAATACACAAAGCAGTAGAAACTTGAGCAGGCCACTCCACTTCACCTGTCCTCCTCCCACTGTCATAGCCCTAAGCATCTCCATGGAATCCCCAGTGTTCCAAGAAGCAGATTAAAAACTATTTCTTTAGAAAATTAAATAAGCTTTCCTCCATGATTTGAGAATGTATATATAAATCATATCTTTAAAAAAACATGTATTTTTCAATTAGTAAGTATTTATTGCCGGGTACTTCGGAGTAGCTACTGTGCTAGACCCCAGGACACAGCTCTGAACAAGACAGACTTAGTCCTGCCCGCACAGGTTATAGTATAGTAGTAAAAGTAGCCAGTTTCAATGTAATGTGACAAACATTTTGATGGGGAAAGACTAGGGAGCTGGGTGGATGCACAGAAGAGGCACTGTCGGTAGTCTGATATAAGGAAGCTGTAACATTTGGGGAAGGGACAAACAAGCTAAGAACAAGCAGAGTTACCCAGCCAAAGGAGAAGACTGTGTAGCCGCAGAGGAAGGTGTGGGGTAAAGATAAGAGGCATGGCATGTGGAAAAATCATTCTTTTAGAAGGTACAGCATTTCTAAAGATATAAAAGTGAGAGAGTGGGATAAATTTGGAAAACTACAGGTAGTTCAACATGGATGAAACATAGAATACCATGGAAAAGTGGAAGGAAATGAGGCTGAAGTTCTTGAGGGGTCTTGCTGTTCAATCTCTAGTCCAGGCAGATACACCCCAACAAGTCTAGGAGGGAGATCCATTCAAATTTAGGAGACTTACCCCGGACAAAATGTGGGGGACAGATGAGAAGGCCTAACACTGGAGGTTATTGTAGGCGTCAGGGCCAGAGCCGTAATGGCAATGGACATAGACCTAGGAGGATGAACTGAGATATTTAGGTCACCTGCTTGACAGGGCCTGGTGATGGGTGGATATGTGGGGGATGTGGCAAGAAGAGAGAGAGGACTATAGAAAGGTACTCAGATTCCTGGTTTGACAAAAAAGCCAGGAAGCTTCCGTCCTTAAGTGTTGAATTTGCAGACCAGTAAGGTTTGTCTTGGAGAGGTCTAGTAAATGGATTCATAAATAGATCTTGAGCCCCAGAAAGTAATTTGGGAAGGAGCTAGAGATTTGTGAGTTACTACTTTATACTTGTTAAGTGTTAAGTAAAGTGAAGGGAGTGAATAAAATCTCCCAGGGAGAGGGTATGCGATGGGAAGAAGGTTTAGGACAGGACCCAGAGGAAAACAAATCTTAAGCAAGGAATGGAAGAAGAGAAGCCCACCAAGAGGCTGAAGAGTTGCTGTCAGGGAGGGAGAAAGAAAGGCAACCAAGTGTGAGAAAGTGGTCAGCCTTGCTGATGCAGTGCCATGCAGGGTGTAAGTGACATTGTTGCTAAAAATGTCTCTTGATTGTACGACCGAAGAGGGTCTTAGGCTTCATCAGAATAGTTCAGTAGTGTGATGACTGCAACAGACTGGAAAGTGACTGGGAACATGAAATCCAGACCCACGTGGAAGGAAGATCCTCAGATGAGAGACGGAAAGCTGTCCCATTGTAGAAGAAAGAAAGATGGATGCATGTGTGTTTTCATAAAAAGAAGCTTTAGGCATGTCTTCAAGTATTAGAGAATGATTTTCTGATACCTAAATTATAAGAAAGAGCAATTAGAACTCTTGAGTTGTCTCCCAGGACAGGAAACAGGATGAATGAGGAAACTAAGGAGGAACTTGCCAATAATTATAGATACTCAAAATGGAAGGCTGGTGTTAGTAAATAGTTCTTGTTCATCTGTATGCTTGAAGTGGAGACAATAGCTACTGTAATAAAGAGTAAAGAATAAAATAGAGGGTAAGGGGATGGTAGGAAAGAATTAACCACATGCTTTCAAATACTCTCTTCTGTCCTTGATATTCAACTCTGTAAACTACAGCAAATCTATTATATATTGAGTATTGCCCCTCAATTCCTTTTTACTAGAGTACTGTCCAATTGATGTTGGTAAAAATTTCATACTGTAGACTCAGCTTCCAGATCCAGAGGCAGTTCCAAATATATCAGACTTAGGAACTGCACTGCCTCCAGAGGGGAGAATGGAATGAGTTTTTTGACCCATGCCTAGTTTTCAACGTGTCTGCATTGAGCCATGTTGGTTCCCGAATGGCCGTGACTCTCCTCTTAATCGTCATATGCGCCCATTGCAACTAAGCATCTTTTCATTTGTTACTGAGCACTTGCTATGTTCCAGGCATCACGTTAGGTGCAGAATATATAATAATGAATGTACATTCCATAAAGGTAGAGTTTTGTCTGAAAACAGTTCACTAATGTATTCCTAGCACCTAAAACAGTACCTGACACAATTCAAGTCTCAATAAATATTTGTTCAGTGAATGACAGACTCTGTTTTTAAGTTGCATAAATCTAATGTATAAGACAAACATACAATAATGACCATTTCAGGATAATGTTGCAAGTACAATTATGGAAAATTGCACAGGAAGCACAGAAAAGGGGCACCTTCCTTGGCCTGGAATATTTTGATTTGTTTTCTGATTCCCAGTCAGCATTAAAGTTCAGCCTGACCTCAAATCTGCCAATATTTGCCATTCTTCTCTACCTGTAAAGCTGAACCATATCACTCTACCCCAAACCACTGGCTGGGACTCTAGTTCAATCAAGCTACTTCCACCATCATGACCTTTTGGTCATGGATGGTGGAATGGATATTTCTCCTAACAAGAGGTAGAAATTACATCTAGCAGGCCATAGTTTTTAGAGAGGTATATGTCAGTCACAATTGTACCTTATTAAACACTGTACCTTGAACAGCTAGACAAGGTCTTAGAGGCCGAGGCATGCTGCCAAGACAGTGCCTCTAGGACTGTCTACACTTCTGCCCCCTATGCTGATTGCTTTAGAATCCCAGTATGACTCACAACGTGTTCAAGCAAGTTCTCTAGGAATTAAAAACCCAGATGCTAGCCTGGATCATTCCCTCTCCCAAATGTATTACTACAGTACAGAAATGTCATCACAGAGAGTCGGAGAGAGATATGCTGGAAAGAGCATGACTCTGAGCCCCAGAAAGCTTCTTTGCTTCTTTTGTATAATTCTGGACAAGTCACTTAAATTCTCTGATTATCCATCTCTCTTTCCTGTCTTAATTTTTCCCTCTTTTAAAAAATATTTTATTTTTAAGTCTCTACACCCAACATGGGGCTCATACAACCCTGAGGTTAAGAGTTGTATGCTCTGCTGATTAAGCCAGCCAGGTGTCCCCCATATTTTTCTCTGTTTTTACATATCAGATTCACAGAAAATTTACAAAATAATGCAAAGTATTCCATATACCCTTCATCTAGATTCCCCCAATGTTAACAGTTTCTAGTTGCTTTACCCTTTTCTCAGTCTCTGTGTGTGTACTTGTATATGCACATACCATACATATCAAATTTTTCTGAAATGGTTAAGAATAATTTGCAGGTACTATGCTCTCTTTCCCATAAATACTTTAGTGAGTATTTTCTACAAACAGGGAATACTTTGTTTTCAAACAAGGAATTCTTTAGTTACAGTAACAATGATCAAAATCAGGAAATTAACATTGAAACACTAGTTATTATATAATCTATGGACCTTATTGAAATTTTGTCAGTTGTCCCGGTAATGTTCTGTATAACAAAAGAAAATCCCAGATTATATCTTTTATTTATTTTTTAAAAGTGAAGCATAATTGATATCTAACATGATAGTAGTTTCAGAGGTACAGCATAATGATTCAACATTTGTACGTATTGTGAAATATTCACCACATTAACTATTTACCATCTGTCACCACACACATTTACAACATTATTTCTTGTGATGAGAACTTTTAAGATTTATTTTCTTAGAAGCTTTCAAATTTGTGACACAATATTATTGACTATAGTCACTATGTTGTACATTAAATCTCCATGACTTTCTTACTTTACAATTGGAAGTTTGTACCTCTTGCTCTCCTTCAACCATTTCCCCCACCCATCAACTCTCCTTCTCTCTGGTGATAACCAATCTGTTCTCTGCATGTATGGGTGTTGTTTGTTTTGTTTGCTCTTTTGTTTTGTTTTGTTTTGTTTTTTAAGATTCTAGATAGAAGTAAAACATGGTACTTGTCTTTCTTTGACTTATTTCCCTTAGCAGAGTAACCTCAAGTCCCTCCATGGTGTGACAAAGGAAAGATCTCATTATTTTCTATAGCTGAGTGATATTTAATTGTATATGTATATCATATCTTCTTTTTAAAAAATATTTTATTTATTTATTTGACAGACAGAGATCACAAGTAGGCAGAGAGGCAGACAGAGAGAGGGGGAAGCAGGCTCCCTGCTGAGCAGACAACCCAATGTGGGGCTTGATCCCAGAACCCTGGGATCATGACCTGAGCCAAAGGCAAAGGCTTTAACGCACTAAGCCACCCAAGCACCCCCTGTATATCATATCTTCTTTATCCATTCAACTATCAATGGACAGTTGGATTGTTTCCATATCTTGGCTATTGTAAGAATATGGCAATAAACATGGAGGGCATAGATCTCAGATTACTGTTTTTGTTTTCTTCAGATAAATGCCCAGAAGTGAAATTGCTAGGCAATATTGTTATTTATATTTTTAATTTTTTGAGGAAACTCCATACTGTTTGCCATAGAGACCATATCAACTTACATTCCCCTTAATAGTACATGAAGGGAACTTCCTTTTCTCTCCATCTTCATAACACTTTTTATTTCTTCTCATTTTGATAATAGCCATTCCAGATGTGGGGTGATATCTCATTGTGTTTTCAATTTGCATTTCCCTAGTGATTAGTGATGTTGAGCATTTTTTTATGTGTCTGTTGGTCATCTGTATGTCTTCTCTCGGAATATGTCTATTCAGATCCTCTGTCAATTTTTTAATCAGATATCTTTTTAAAAAAATATTGAGTTGTATGAGTTCTTCATATATTTTGAATATTAACCCTTTGTTGGATATATGATTTGCAGATACCTTTTCCCATTCAGTGGGTTGTCTTTTTATTTTGTTGATGGCTTCCTTCTCTGTGAAGAACCTTTTTAGGCTGATGCAGTCCCATTGTTTTAGGCTGATGCAGTCCCATCTGCTTTTTCTGGAGCCAGATCCAACAAAATATCAAGACCAACATCAAGGAGATTACCACCTAACTTTTCTTCTAGGAGGTTTATGGTTTCAGGTCTTACATTCAAGTCTTTATTCCATTTTGAGTTAATTTTTGTATAAGGTGTTAGATAGTGATCTAGTTTCTTTCTTTTGTATGTGGCTGGCTAATTTTCCCAAAACCATTTGTTAAAGAGACCCTCTTTCCCCGGTTGTGTTTTATTGGCCCCTTTGTTGTAAATTCATTGACCATATATGCATGGGTTTCTTTCTGGGCTCCCTATTCTGTTCCATTAATCTATGTATCTGCTTTTGTGTAAATACCACACTGTTTTGAATACTGTATCTTTTTAGTATAGTTTTAAACCAGTGAATGTGATGCCTCCAGCTCCCCTCCTCCCTGTCCCTGCCCAGGACTACTTTCACTATCTGGGACCTACAACAGTTCCATACAAATTTTAGATTGTTACACTTCTGTGAGAAATACCATTGGATGTTTGATAGAAATTACATTGAATCTGTAGATTGCTTTGGGTAATATCAACATTTTAACAATATTAATTCTTTCAAATCATCTTTTCAGTATCTTTCCATTTATGTTTGTCTTCAAATTCTTTCCTCAGTGTCTTGTAGTATACCAGTCTTTCAGTGTACAGATCTTTCACCAACTTGGTTAAATTTATTCCCAGATATTTTATTCTTTTTGATGCAATTATAAAGGGGATTTGTTTTCTTAATTTCTCCTTCTGATAATTCATTGTTGGGGTATAAAAATACAATAGATTTTGTGCCTACAACTTTACTGAACTCATTGATTAGTTCCAACTAATTTTTGGTGAAGTCCTCAGGGTTTTCTAGATTTAAAATCTTGTCTTCACAAATAGTGACAATTTTACTCCTTCTTTTTCAATTTAGATCTCTTTTGCTTCTTTTCCCTGCCAGATTGGCCACATCATGTCTTTTAAATCTCTTTTAATCTGGAAACATTTCTGAGTATTTCTTTGAACTTTATGAAATTGGCATTTTTTAAAAATACAGCACAGTTATTTTATAGAATGTGTCTAAATTTTGGGTTTGACTCTTATAACCTTAAGATTAAATCCAGATTATTCATTTGTGGCAGGAATGCCATAGATGTGGTGCTGGTTTCTTTCTGGTTCCTTATAAAGGAAGTACATGTTATTAATTAGTCCCATTAGTAGTAATGTTAACTTGGATCTCTTGTCTAAGGTGGTATCTGCCAGTTTTCTGTATTTTATTTTAATTATATTATACCCTTTGCAATTAAAGAATGATCTTGTGGGGATATCTTTTTCTCCTTAAACTAGACGAATCAATTATTTTTATGATGGCTGGCAATGGCAATTTAAAAATTCTATCAATCCTTCTAGATTTATGAGTTAGCTTTCTCCTGTGAAGAAGAGTTTTGTTTTTATCCCTAGTTTGCTTGCTTGTTTGTTGATTTTACTCATGGAATCTTATTTTATTAAGAGTGTCTAACCCCGGGGTGCCTGGATGCCTCAGTGGGTTAAGTGGCTGCCTTCAGTTCAGGTCATGATCCCAGGGTCTTGGGATTAAGCCCTGCATCACTGTCTCTGCTCAGCGGTCAGAGAGCCTGCTTCTCCCTCTCTCCCTCTGCCACTCCCCCTATTTATGTTCTCTCTCTCTCTGTTAAATAAATAAATAAATACAATCTTTTTTTTTTTTTTTTAAGAGTGTATAATCCTTAAATCTACTATCTTTGATACTCAAATTGTCCTGGATTTTGACAGTGGGAGCCCCTTCAGGCTGGTTCTTGTGTCTTTCTGATATCCCCATCCTCTTTTGGTTACTTTCTTATATTTTGGCACCACAAAATGTTTCAGGCTTATTTTATTCTTTCTCTGATCCAGTCCTTAATCAACCATTCCCTCAAATAACACTGTTTTCTTTTAGTGAAGAATCGTATTTAGAAAACAAGATCTGGGCAGTGTCTGGATGGCTCAGTCAGTGAAGCTTCTGCCTTTTGCTTGAGTCATGATATCAGGTCCCTGGGATCAAGCCCCCACATTGGGCTCCCAGTTCAGGAGGAAGTCTGCTTCCCCGTCTCCCCCCTGTTCCTGCTCTTTCTCTCTCTCACTCAAATAAAATAAAATCTTAAAAAAGAAAAAAAAAAGAAAGAAAGAAAACAAGATCTGGTGCTAAGTGTTCTCATTGTTATTATAGTTTTGTTGCTTCTAGTCATCTTAGAGGATGGAACTGGGAGATATACACATACACATCACACACACACAAACATGCATGCACAGTTTATCATATCATATATACATACAGTGTGCATTTATATGCACAAGACATGCACATATACATATACAGACCCATACATAGCTATACCCATTCATATCTATTTATATCCCCATGAGTTCACACTAATATCTACAGTTCCAGTTCCACACATCAGGGTTTATTCTATCATTTCCCTTCCTTATTTATCGTTATCTTCTACAACAGTGAGAAATCTGGCTTTTACTATCAAAAATGTTTGTGTGTGTGTGTGTGTGTATGTATATACGTATGTATTTAATCCTAGGATATATAAAAGTAATTTCAGAATTACTAACCTATGTTTCTGGGGAAAAAAGCAGCAACTCTGGTCACTAATTAGAGTTTAATATCTTGCATGTTTATTTTTATATATGAAGTTTATTGATATATTTTATTGAGATTGAATTCCACTTATGAATTTGCATAGGGGACTGACATTTTCATAATGGTGAGACTTACCATCCAAGAATAAGATTGTTTCTCCACTTGTTCAAGTTTACATTTATGTCTTTCTTTTTAAAAAAAATTTTTTTTTAAGATTTTATTTATTTACTTGACAGAGATCACAAGTAGGCAGAGAGGCAGGCAGAGAGAGAGGGGGAAGCAGGCTCCCTGCTGAGCAGAGAGCCCAATGCGGGGCTCAACCCCAGGATCCTGAGGCTTTAACCCACTGAGCCACCCAGGCACCCCTACATTTATGTCTTTCAAGAGTGTTTAAAGTTTTGCTCATATAGGTTTTGAACATGTATTTTTAATTAGAGGGTGTTATGCTGAGCGAAATAAGTCAATCAGAGAAAGACAATTATCATATGATCTCCCTGATATGAGGGAGAGGAGATGCAACATGGGGGGTTAAAGGGGTAGGAGAAGAGTAAATGAAACAAGATGGGATCGGGAGGGAGACAAACCATAAGAGACTTTTAATCTCACAAAACAAACTGAGGGTTGCTGGGGGTAGGGGGCTAGAGATAGGGTGGTGGGGTTATGGACACTGAGGAGGGTATGTGCTATGGTGAGTGCTGTGAAGTGTGTAAGCCCGACGATTCACACACCTGTACCCCGGGGCAAATAATACATTATATGTTAATAAATAATTTTAAAAATCTATTCTTAAGTATTTTATCCTCTTTGTTGCTATTGTAAATGAGGTTTTCCCTAATAATACCTTCTCTTCCTGACTGTCATTTTTATAGAAAATTGTTATTGATTTCTATGTGTTAATTTTATAGCCTGCTAAATTCTTTGATTGTTTATCATTAGTTGTCTAGGGTTTTCTGGTTATAGGATTGTAACATATGCAAAGAGAGATAACTTTTTTTCTTCTTCAATTCTTATACCTCTGATTTCTCTCATCTAATTGCTTGACTGACATTGCTGGCACGATGTTGGTAGCAGTGGAAACAGTAGCCAACTTCTCTTTGTTCCTCTTCTGTAGTGTTTCCCCTTAAGGAAGATGCTAGTTTTGGGACCAAGGAATGTATATTTTATCATCTTAAGAAGGTATTTATCAAATCCTATTTTTTGACTATTTTTATCAGGAAAAGGTGTCAGTGGTTTTCGAGAGCTTTTTTTTTTTGACATCTATGGACATAATGATACAATTTTTCTTCTTAAAAATTTTGAATGGCACATTATACTAATAAAATCTCTACTTTTGAAACAACCTTGTATTCCCCAAATAAATTTTACTTGGTTGTGTTGTATTTTTTAAATATGTTTTAGATTCTTTTTGCTAATATCTAGAACTTGTGAATCAATTTTCATAAGTCATATTGGATTGCAATTTTCTCTCTTTGTACTGTCCTTCTTAAGGTTAAGTGTTAATGTTATACTTGCTTCATAAAAAAATAGCCTATTTTAAGATTTTTATTTATTTGGCAGAGAGAGAGAGATCACAAGTAGGCAGAGAGAAGAGGGGAAGCAGGCTCCCTGAGGAGCAGAGAGCCCAATACAGGGTTCGATCCTAGGACCCTGAGATCATGACCTGAGCCAAAGGCAGTGGCTTAACCCACTGAGCCACCCAGATGCCCCTGTTTCCCTTCATTTTCAATGCTCTGTAACATGTAACAATGGAGCATTGGGACTATGTGATCTCTGAAGTTTTGGTGGTGTTTTTCAGCTCTCTAGCACAAAATGAGATCCGTTATAATATTTCCTTCCAGAGAGTTATGAAATCAATTGTTTTGATGAACTTGGAAATGCTTTGCAAATAGCACATCACTAGCCATATGTTAATTATTATAATATGGGTAAGAACAAAGTGTAATGCAGAATGGGTAATTGAATCTGGCTCAGTTGGGAAAGAGATAGATACCTAAGAAGGTTTCATAGAAATTGTGTCTTAGTTCAGTTTTGAAATAGGATTTTGTTGAACTAAGGAGTAAATAGTCTAGGCAAAAGAAAGAGCATAAGAAAAGACATTGAGTTTTATGACTGTACAATTTACCAATTTTATGATATATAGTAGTGATACAACAGTTGACACTTTTACATATTGTTTCTTTGATTCTAAGTAGGAGATAGGGTGGGTGTTATCTCAGTCTTAAGGTCACAGAGAGCAATGACTTTATGACTAAGTGACAGAACCTAGCACAGGTCCTGGCACAGAATGTGTGTTTAATAAATATTTGGAGCATTTTCTGATGATATGAAACTACAATAGAATGTTCTGGGGATTTTTTTTTTTTGTACTTCCTTCTGTTCCTCTATTATTATACATTTCATAATTAAACAATTATTACCAACATGTAGTATTGTTTTATAATACCATATTGTCCATTCATTGTTTCATTTATCTTTACTTTATATTTACAACTAACCTGTAGCTCCCTTTGCTAAGTAGGCTACATATTTGCTATTTAAACTTCTTATTTACAAAAACCCAATTTTCATTCTTGTATTCTATTTCCATCAAGTAGCTCATGAGTTTCAAGGGAAGCTGACACTCTTCTTCAAATGCCCTATTCTCCAACGGTGAGCTTAGATTGTCTTATGCCAAACAATGCATCCCATTGCTCTGGCCACAGTGATTGGTTCAAGACACAATGTGAGCCAATAAGACCAGAGGTTTCTGGGAAAGAAACATCCTTGCTCTGTCCCACTGTGTCTAACAAAGAAGAACAACCAAATAGGAAACATGAGGTGAAACCTGACAAGAATGGAGCCTCTACAAGAAAGCAGATGAGAAAATAGAGAACAGTAAACTAAATGTTGAGCTACAATTTTAAGCCTTACCTGAAGCCAACATAGTTTTAGATTTTTCAAACATGTAAGTGAATAAATAACAATTTCCTTTGTGACCAGAACTCATTTGTAGGAAAAGTATCAATTAATAACCATGAAAATGAATTCACATGACCAATCCAAATGACAAAGTCAAAACTTTGTACCACTTATCCAACCCTTTTCATTACATAAGTTGGAACACACACACAAAAATGAACATTTTAATTTAAACTTTCATAAAATTATCAAATCAGATTCTGTTTGGATTTTATAAGTGATCAGAAAAATACCCAAGTCTTTATACTTCATTATATTTCATTTATATAAATACATTCTGTAAAAATTGAAGTGTGTTTAAGCCTGGCTTCATAGGGTCAAGCAATATATTTGTCCTCACAGCAAAAGAGAATCACATGATGATGACTGAGCTTCCCATGATGATGAAGAATTTCACCTATGTTTATTTTAAACAATATGACATATAATCTACCTTATTTGTGTCATGATATTTTGAAGCTGTATTTGGAACAGAAATTCCAAAGAATTAGAATCTTCAGTGAGTCGATAAAACTAGTAAGTTTCCAAATTATGATAGACCCCTGTGAATTGTCTTTTTATTATAATAGTTTGATCATTCATTATTAACTTTAGATTCACAGGCAACATTAGAAATGCTCTTTGAAAGAGGTTACCTGAGACTTAACTTCATATGCCCAGTCACTAAGTATTTCCATTTGAAAATCCTATTTTCATCAACCTCATAAATTTAGTCATTAAAGAACTTCATTAAGTATGTGCAATGTCTTGTGCAGGCTCTCAACATCATTCTCCATGGGGTACAATTAACAGGGAAATGGAGAGGCATAACTGTTTGTCAGGATGTGGGGGCACAGTCACCTTCATGTGTTGTTAATGAAAGTGCAAATTGACATTGATGTGCCATTTGGCCATGTCAAGCAAAATTGAAAATAGACTTTGATTATATCAAATTTTTATTTTAGGCATTTACTCATTTAGTAAGAAGTTAGTTTTATAACTATTTAAATTTACTTTTCCTTGATTTCTAATATGGTTGGATATCTTTTATAGGCATATTGGCTTTCTTTTTTTTTTTTTCTTAACTTCCAGTTCATATTCTTTTTTTTTTTTTTAAAGATTTTATTTATTTATTTGACAGAGAGAGACACAGCAAGAGAAGGAACACAAGCAGGGGGGAGTGGGAGAGGGAGAAGCAGGCCTCCCGCCGAGCAGGGAGCCCAAGGTGGGGCCCGATCCCAGGACCCTGGGACAATGACCCGAGCTGAAGGCAGAGGCCCAACGACTGAGCCACCCAGGTGCCCCCAGTTTATATTTTTTGTTAGGTTACTTGTATTTTCTTTCTTTCTTTCTTTCTTTCTTTCTTTCTTTCTTTCTTTCTTTCTTTCTTTCTTGTATGTCCAGTGTGGAACCCAGTGCAGGGCTTGAACTCACAACCCCGAGATCAAGACCTGATCTGAGCTGAGTTCATCAGTAAAATGCTTAACCAACTAAGCCACCCAGGTGTCCCTGAGTTACTTGTATTTTCTTACTCGAATGTACAAATGTTTTCTATATTCAGATACTATTCTTTTGTATTTTTATAAACTGCAAGTAACTTCACATTGTATTATTTATGTTACTAGATACATCTCCAGAGGCAAGGGAAACAAAAACAAAACTGAACTATTGGAACCTCATCAAGATAAAAAGTTTCTGGGGTGGCTGAGGGGGCTCAGTCAGTTAAGCATCTATTTTTGGCTCAGGTCATGACCATGGGGGGTCCTAGGATTGATCCTTCCATGGGGCTCCCTGCTCAACGGAGAACCTGCTTCTCTCTTTCCCTCTGCCACCCCACCTATTGTCCTCTCTCGCTTGTGCACTCTCTCTCTCAAATAAATAAATACAATATATATATTTTTAAAGATAAAAAGTTCCTGCATACCACAGGAAACAATCAACAAAACTAAAAAGCAGCCCATGGAATGGGAAGAGTTATTTGTAAATGACATATCAGTAAAGGGGCTAGTATCCAAAATCTATAAAGAATTTATCAAAATCAACAATCCTAAAATAAAACATCCAGTTAAGAAATGGGTAGAAGACATGAACAGACATTTCTCTAAAGAAAACATACAAATGGCTGACAGACCCATGAAAAAATGCTCAACATCATTCATCAGGGAAATACAAATCAAAACCACAATGAGATACCACCTCACTGGTCAGAATGGCTGAAATTAACAACTCAGGAAACAACAAATGTTGGTGAGGATGTGGAGAAAGTGGAACTCTCTCACACCATTAGTGGAAATGTAAACTGGTGCAGCACTCTGGAAAACAGCGTGGAGGTTCCTCAAAAAGTTAAAAATAGAACTGCCCTATGGCCCAGCAATTTCACTGCTAGGTATTTATCCAAAGGATACAAAAGTGGTGATTTGAAGGGGCACATACGCCACAATGTTTATAAAGGCACTATCCACTATAACCAAAACATGAAAAAAGCCCAGATGTCCATCAACTGATGAATAGAAAAAGAAGATGTGGTATATATAAACAATGGAATATTACTCAACCATCAAAAAATGAAATCTTGCCATTTGCAACAATATGGATGGAACTAGATGTTTTATGCTGAATGAAATAAGTCAGTCAGCGAAAGACCAATGCCATATAATTTCTCCACTCGTATGTGGAATTTAAGGGAAAAAAAGATGAACATAGGGGAAATGAAGGAAAAATAAAATAAGATAAAGACGGAGAAGGAAGCAAACCATAAGAAACTCTTTAATATAAGGAACAAACTGAGGGTTGCTGAAGGGAAGGTGTGTGGGGGGATAGAGTAATTTTTCAGTGCCTTTTAAATATACTTCAGTATAGTTTTATAAGTTTTACACATAGTTGTTTAGTTTTATTCCTGATAACTTAAGATTTTATTATTATATTATATTATTTATTTAGAGGGTGAGGGAGGAGAAGTAGGGGGATAGGGAGGAGGAAAATCTTAAGCAGTCTTCATGCCTAGTGCAGAGCCTGATGTGGGGCTCTCTCTCACAACACTGAGATCACAACCTAAGCAGAAATCAAGAGTTGGATGCTTAACTGACTAAGCCACTCAGGTACCCTGATTTTATTGCTATTTTTAAAAAGATCTTTATTTGAAATATTTTCTAATTGGCTCTTAGAGGGGGATACTATGAATTTTTTATGTTTATCTTGTTTCCTACAACTTTGCAGTATTCTTTCAGGGGTTCTAATGGAGCTTTGTGGCTCCTAAAAATGAAAAATTTTCATTCATTTCAGGTTCTTGGAGGATATCCCAAATGACACACCCTGGGTGATTGGAATGGGGGAAGGTAGATTAACCCTTTCATGGGACTGAGACAGGGAGGCAAGCCAAGGTCTTTAGAAGGTCCTGTACCTACAGAAACACCTACAATGATCGTCCATTCTAGGTAGAGTGAAGCTGTTGATATGCAATTAGATTTGTCCCAAATCTACCGGTGACTTTTGCTAACCTAGACTGTCAAAGGCAGCTTGTTCATAGTTCTGCTCTTGGTGCTAACATCCTCCTTTATGACTGGAATTTTCCATGGTGGCTGAGATCCACTCCCGGCTTTGGCAAAAGTCTTCCTGGCATTTTTCAAGACCAGAAGCAGGCATTAATCCACTTGGGAAAGAATAATCTTGCCCAAAAACCTGGTACCAAAGGATAGAATAAAGAAGGGGTGAGCAGTAGTCACTCACTGGATCAAATAAATATAAATTCCAGAGTGGAAGGATGACACACCTTGGGTTAGAAAACCCACCTTGGTCCTTGTATCTGTCTATAAGCAAGTACTTGTGTCAGCACACTTACCAACAATGTCAAAAATGGTATGTTGTATTCAGTGCTTACCATATTGTACCATTCTGGTAGTATTTTTCAGGAAGTTTTAAAAAGCACCAAATACTAATTTTTCTGCCTAGTGCCAGCCCTCATTCTATTAGCATCTTAGTCACCTTATTACAGTACTTTCCTAGAAAAAGATGCCTATAATTTACAACCAGGTACTACAGACACCCTCATTACAAGACTTGCTGACTACTTCGGATTGCTAGAAAAGAAACTGCAAGTCCAACTCAATAGCTCCGATATAAATCTTAATTTACTAAAATTCTCTTTTAGTGTCAAATAAAGACTGAAAATATCTGATCTAAAAAGATTGTAAGAGCAAATTAAGAAAATGTTATAAAACATTTTGGAGGAAAGCAAAGAGGGTAGTTATTACAATGGGATCAAATATATTTGCCAGTCTCCTCTGGAAACAACCAGTTAAAACCTAAAATATTCTCAAAGCTAATTTAAGTCTTCAAACCATTCAAGATATAGAATGATACACAGTGGTGAAAGCCACTGTGACCATAAAAATAGTTACATAATATGGTATGCCATCCCTCATCCAATTCCTATGCAGCTTTTTCCATGACTCCGTTAATCCAATTGGAAGCTGATAGCTCGTAATACACTGTTACTAAAGTGCTTCTCACAGTCTGAAAACATGGTATTAGTCATCCAGGGGAAGATCAAGAGGCCTTTAAAGGGAAGGGAAAGAGGAGCTAGGTTTCCAGATTACACATTTCTGTGATTTTTTTTTTTTAAAGCGTGGCCAGCACAGTTCTGCATTTAACAGTTGTTGATACTAGACACTCATGAAAGGACAAAAAAAAGAGAGAGAGAGAGAGAGAGAGAGAGAAATCAAATTTCAGTCATAGCTCCAAGACAGAAGTTACATTTTTTATATGAAAGAATATATAAACACCAACACATTGTATATGACTGAACAATGAATGTACACATGGCCTTTGCGTATACTAGCCTGGATGACAAACCCTGGGCTTTCTATATACTTTCTCCTTTGGTTCATCCTGAGTTCCAGCAAACTGGGCTGGGTTCCATTCCTATTCCCACTTAGGCTTTGCTCATTTACAGTGCTCTGAAAAATATAGTACATGATGGAAAATGACTTTCCACAAGCAACTTTAAGATTGCTCGGCAACCAGTACTTTCATACCAGACCATGGCAGAGAACATATTCTCCCCCATATCAAGATAGGGTCTGGTTTGTATATTTCCGTCTGTTACTATGGAACTGATGGGTTACTTTAATCCTCTGAATTCTCAGTGCAATCAAACAGTTGATTACCAGAGAATTGTGGACATCAGATCTAGTGATAACCATGAAGGGAAGCATGTCCTTTACCTCTAACACTTCTTTTTGTGAATGGATCTTTCTATCCTTCATAATAACTTAAAACTCAGCCTGATTGGGGCACCTGGATATCTCAGTCGGTTAGGCATGACTCTCAGTTTTGGCTCAGGTCATGATTTCAAGGTCCTGAGATCGATCCCCACGTGGGGTTCCATGCTCAGTGGGGAGCCTGCCTCTCTCCCTCTCCCTCTGCCCTTCCCCTCACTCCTGCATGTGCTCTCTCTCTCTCTCTCTCTAAAATAAATAAATAAATCTTAAAAAAAGAAAAAACTTCAGCCTGATTGGGAGTTACAATATCTGCAGATGGTACTATTTTCCCCTTGTAAATGGAAAGGAGAGAGATCTACATTGTCTAGTACAGCCACCATTAGTTTAAATTTAAAATAATTAAAATTAAATAAAAAAGTATTCAGTGCCTAGATCTCTGTAGGTATATTCAATAACCACATGTTACAATAACCACATTGTACAGCTCAGCACTGATCTAGAAATGTTCATAGAACATGGAAATGGAAATTTTTGTCATTGCAGAAAGTTGTTGGAACAAACACTCTAAAACATACATACAGCATTTCCTTTCCAGCAGCAAAATTTGGCCATGAGGAGAGATTCGATGTCTTCTGATTAAGCGAAGATTTTGCAAAGCCATTTGGGAGAGTGTAGGGTGATAACCAGTAGCAACATATGAGGAGAAAAAGGATAATTGTTCTCCAAGTAACAACATGGATTTTATTTTGATTGCTGGTATATATTCTCCGTGATCAGAAGCTGACTGGTATATTGGGCATTTTTAGAGGCTCTGTGGAGATATGGTGAGGAAGAAAAGAGAGACCTAGTCATTGGCAACAGATAGGGACAAGAGCCAAGATGTCTAACAAAGGGATGAGTAAGCGTGCTGTGGTGAGTGACATACAGCTCTCTTCTCCATCTCCTCCCAAAATCTTGTATAAAATACACATTACTCACCAATACCTTGGGAGTTGAAAATGTTTTTTCTGAGTCTGCTCTAACATGAGTCTGGTGAGGGTGTAATGTGTCCAATTATGTTCAGCTTAAACATTTTATTCTCTTGCTCCTGGGTATCCTCTTTCTCCAAGGACAATCTGTGGACGTCTTTTCTTTTTGACACTGATTTTGGCTGGATCAGTACATCAATCAATCCCACCGCAGGTGTGCCAGTGTTGGACACGTTCCCAAAGTCTTCCAACATGCAACTAATTTGAAATGAACTTGTTTTTTTCTTCTCATTTAACAAATATTTATGTGCACATGATATGTCTGATACGTCCCCAACCCTATTCTAGTTGCTGGCTATAGGACATTGAACCAACCCTATCCCTGCCATCAAGCAGCTTAAATCTCCTCTTCTTCAGGCTGTCATCTACTCAACAACAGTTAAAAACATAAAAGTGCTAAGTATGTTGCTTTACCTGTGCTGCATTTGATCCCTTCTAGTGCCAAGCATGACAATCCCAAGACCTAGCGAAACATTTGTGGTCTGGTTAGAGGAAAGGAGAGATAGCTGTGTAACTGGTGTCCTGTACCCAGCAGGCATTTGATCTATATTGGTTGTTAAAGGCTACTCCAAAAGTAGGATGAAATGAAATTCCTCTAAATTGGAATTGGTTTACTGATCGTCTTAATTTAGGTCTCAATGACAGAAATAATTTTGTTGTAATAACTGAGGCATTGATATGCATTGTAAAAATATCATTTTAATAGGCATATACTAAATAGTGTAAAAATGAAAATTTTGGGGTTGGAGGAGTACAGCAAAATTGGGACTATAGTCAAATACGGACTGTGTAGGAGTAGAGGAAAATAGACATATATTAAAAGTATAAAAATGACAATTTTTGTGTTGGAGGAGTTAGTTGGAGGAGTTAGTAAAATAGGGCTTTTGGTGGGAGAATAAATAAGTTCAGACTTTCTGAAAGGCAATTTGGAGATATTTTTCAGTAATTCAAAGACATTTATACCATATGACCTAATAATTTCACTTCTAGTGACCCAATTTAACAAAATACTGTGAATGCAAGTGAAGGTCTACCTATTTACTCAATGTGAGAGAGAATTATATAGAACTTAAGCATCAAAAAAAAAAAAAAAAAGAACTTAAGCATTGATAATAAAGAAATGGCTGTTGGGGCACCTGGGTGGCTCAGTCAGTTAAGCGACTGCCTTCAGCTCAGCTCAGGATCCCTGGGTCTTTGGATCTAGCCCTGTGTTGGGCTCCCTTCTTGGCAGGGGGTCTGCTTCTCCCTCTCTCTCTCTCCCCTCACCCCACTCATGCTCTCTCTCTAACTCAAATAAATAAAATTTAAAAAAATAAATGGCTATATAAGTTTTTATTCACTTATATCACACACACATACACACACACACACCAAATTCTGAATTGAGATTATGAATTATCTTTATTTTCTTCCTTCAACCTTTTATATTTTCCCATTTTTAACAATAAATAATATACTACAGTGATAATTTCTAAGAGTGCTAATATATAAGAGATATAAGAGATATACAGGAATAGTAAGAGATAATGAGCTCAGTTTTAAATAACTATGATACCAGCTAGATTAACAAACTGATACTTTGTGCAGGTTTAATTTAAGGTAATTATTGGAGTAATATTTTTAAATTCCTTTCTGTTTGAATTATTGGTCATATGGGAGAGAGTGAATATTCTTCATCAAGAGGAGACACAGTTTGTAATTAACTGTGTTTTTAAGGATGGTTTGGTCCTCTTGTTACTGAAGTACCAGAATATTTAGATAGGATAAAAGAAAATCTAAAAGAAACCACTAAGATAAGTAAACCATAATACTTGGAAAATTTGTGACTTTATTGTCCTCTATTAAAAATGTGAAACATTCTCACATTTTTACATCTTTTATGAAGCTTTTTTCTGTAGTAGAAAATTTCCGTAGAAGAATTACATTATCTTCATATGAACCAAACTTTCCTCCCTTTTCTGAGTATTTCCTCCCTTTTCTGAGATTTTACCACAACCATATCTATGATGCTCTTGTTACAGATTTATTTACCTAGCAATTCAGGTTTCCAAGGTTTACGGAGCAAGAACTTTAGGAAATGCCTTTGTTTTTCCTTAAGATGTTTGTCATAAAATTCTCTATCTCATAGTATATATGTTTGTATTTCTTTAAATAAATGAATTTATTTATTTATTTATTTACTTACTTACTTACTTATGGTGAGGGAGAGAGGAGGGGAAGGGCAGAGGGAGAAAGAGAATCTTAAGCAGGCTCATGGCCAGTGCAGAGCCTTACATGGAGCTCAATCTCATGACCTTGAAACCCTGACCCTGAGATCATGACCCTGAATTCATGACCTGAGCTGAAATCAAGAGTCAGATGTTTAACTAGCTGAGCCACGCAGGTGCCCCTCTTGGCATTTCTGTAGCATAATCCTCATAGATTTATTTATTTTATTATTGTGTTATGTTAGTCCCTATAGATTTAGAGTGATAGCAAACAGCTTTTGAAATTATCAATTCAGCTGCTAGGGTACATTGGCTTAACAAAGCCCATTAAATTGTAGATCAGAGTAATCTTTACACTAGTCCTTATTTATATATATTTTGGAATCTTTATCAGCAAAGGTAAAGATATTGTTCATTCATTTGGAAAATAATTCTTTTAAGTAAAACATTATTAAAGGAATATGCAAATTGATTTACATTATACCACAGTGGTGTAATAACTGTAAAGGATATTCATGGAAAGGTTATGCATGACATAAAAGTATTACCTTTTAAAAAATATTTAAGTAATTTCTGGGTAGGATTTCACCTTCTTATGATTCTGTGAGGGACACTGGAAATGTTACGTGGGCATGACTCTTGGTCTTTGAATTAATATACAGTTCAAAGCAATAAACGCTAAGTGGATATTTAGTTGCTGTGTCTGATATACAATATATTTAAGCTAAAATATGTACTCTAATTATATTTTTAATTCTTGTGTGTCAAGTTGTGTCATCAAATAGATAACGATAATCATTTTAATGAGTAAGAGAAGAAAACCACAGATTATTCTTGTGATCAGGAGGAAAAAAATAAAGAGAAGGATTCACACAATAGTAATTACCTGAGCAGATGGATTCCTAATCCTAGAAATAAACATGCTAATTAAGCTACACTACAGAATGACAAGATATTATGGTCTTCGGAGTCTGGAGAGATTGTTATTCTAATTTACTAGTGTAACTTAATTCTCAATATATTAAAAAGTACTTAATCAACCAAATCTTTTTTTAATTATCAAATTTACTTAGGCAGTTTTAATGTTTCTGCAAATTTCTTCCATGTGTGAGTTTCTATAGGGTCAGACTTTCTCATCAGTGATTCACTGTTTGATATTTGTATTTTTCATAGAGCAGGATTGAGTTTTGTTTTATATATAACAAGACACTCTTTTCTGTATGCTGTTGGTGGGGTTTTAATTGGAGAATCAAAGATCATAATGCTGACCTGTTCATAGCTATCCTATGCTGCCTTCCTTTAAAGATGAAAGTCCTTATTAATAATTAGGAATTTATAATCCTTTGACTGATTTAGATGAGCTACATATTTTGTTACTTCTATGACTACGTATTTTGGAAAAGAATAATGGGAAGATTGAGAATAATGGATGGAAGACAAAAGTTTGTGGAAATAAGTAAATATGAGAAAGAAGCAAGGAAGAAAGTATCATATTCATATTTACAGATGCATGAGAAGTTTGAATTATCTAACCAGTAACTGATCAACATAAAGTTGTTTTTGGAAGGTTGTCTGGAATATATATAATTAACTTGACATTTTTTATTGGTTGGATGCAAATCTTTATGGAAGACATAGATCTTTTTTTAAAAGATTTTATTTTTAAGTAATCCTACACCCAACGTGGAGCTCACAACCACAACCCCAAGATCAAGAGTCACATGCTCTCCAAATGAACCTAGCTAGGCAACCCAAGAAAAATAGATTTTAGAGTAAAAAGAGTCATAGGAAAAAATTCCAGAGCTGGTTTAATGTTTCCCAAAATGTTAGTATGTGGAAATATATGGATGGAGGGGAAGTGGTGTATGTTATTTTCCTATCCTTTTTCCTATATTTATATTTTAGTTGTAAACATGGTATGCACTTCTTCTATATCAAAAGGTATTTTAACTACATTTAAAAGTGGTAAATATTTAAAACAATTAAGTAAGTGTAACTCACCTCAGTTTTAATCTAATTCAACAAACATTTATTGAATAAACATAGGACTGGCAGTACAGAGCTATATAACCTTAAAAAATATCTGGTCCAACCACTTAGATCTTTTACTTCAACTGTGGTCCATGGACCCACACACAGCACAGGCATTTTCCAGGAATTGTTAGATATATAGAATTTTAGGGGCACCTGGGTGGCTCAGTCAGTTAAGTGCCCGGCTCTTCATTTTGGCTTAGGTCCATGATCTCAGGATCCTGGGATCCAGCCCTGCACTGGGCTCCATGCTCAGCTTGAGCATTTTCTCCCTTTTCCTCTGTCTCTCCCTCTGTGAGCTCTCCCACTCTCTCTCTCTCTCTCTCTGTCTTTCTAAAATAAATAAATAAATCTTAAAAAAAAAAAAAAGATATACAGAATTTTCGGCTCCATCCCAGCCCTTCTAAACCAAAATCTGCATAGTAACAAGATTTCCAGGTGATTCAAATGCATACTAAATTCTGAGAAGCACTTTGTCATAAGAACACAATCTGAGGAAAGAAATAGACACGAATATTTTTTAAAAGGTAATAATTTTACAAGCAATGTGCTACCAGAGAAACAAATACTGTGCGACAGTAATAGAATCTAATTCTGCTTATAGAGATTTGTAATCGTTTTAACTCCACTCTCTTCTATGTTATACCTTCCACAGGATACATCAGCATTTTCTAAGTGTGTCCCTGGGTCAAATACATCTGAGAAATGGTGCACAGCTTTGAGATGCCCTGTTCATAATAGTATGTTAAAGATTCTGAGAAGTCCCAAAATAAACGTCTGTTTTACGTAAACCCAGGAATCCACAAATATACTTAAACAAGCAACTTTCTTTTCCTTGTGTGGTACTATTAACATACTACAGAACTAGTGTTCTATGGAGAACACTTTGGTAAACACTGTCTTTGATGAATTGGCAACATTTGGCTCATGAATACCTTACTAGGATTCTTCTGCTCTCCATTAACATCTCTTTTTCTTTTTACACTTATCAAGGATCTAGAATAAATTCAATCTTAATATAGGTGTGAACAAAAAATACAATTTAACTCCAACACAATGTATATAATAATATAGAAATTCTGAGGCAAATTAATTCAGCCGTTCTGTTAAAACTCATCCAGATCTGGATAGATAAAGTTGTCTTTGAACAAACAGTATGCAAAAGCCTGGCCTCCACATATCATTGAAATTAAGCCGGATCCTGCAAGTAATGAAAGGGGAGTTTTGGTTAACTACCAATAATGAATAATTCATTGGTGAGATTATGAATAAGAACAATTGTCATGACTAAAATAATGTTCCTGAAACTGACACAGCATTTGAAAGAGGGTATTTTATAGATTCAGCTAAGAGACAGTAGGTATATATTCTGTGCTGATAAATTGTTGAAATTCAAAACTTCCTTCAGGGAATAGATGCGTGGTTCTGTCAAATTAATAGTAAGGAGCTCTTAAAACTCAGAAATTCAAAGGCAATGGAGTCAAAGCACATGCCAACAGTTTTACAATTCTCAATTCTTTTAGCTCTTCAGACCTGCCATTTGTTTGTGTTGTTGTATTTAAAAATATGTCATAAAGTATTTTCTCTCTAATTATGAAAGGAAGATATGCTCTCCTCTAACTTGGAAAATATTTTTTAGTGTAGAAAAGATTTTGAATACAGAAGTCTCCCCACCTGGGCTGTTTGGTTGTATGAGAACACCTTTAGCTCTGACTTCATTGGCCCAATGATTCTTCTTTTTTTTAAATATTAATCCAGCCTAACAGGGCTTTCATAAATCTGTTATTTCTTGTGTGGCAGTAACAGTATAACTCCCATGAAAGGTAAAAGTCCCTGAGGTAAGAGCCCTTAGTGGATCAGAGGCTTAGCGGGACTGCACAATTTCCTCACACAAACGTGTACATCCAGTGTGAAACCAGGAGATAAAATTTCCAATATGTTTAGTCACTATTGTTTTGTATCTAAATTTTTTGACTCAAAGAAAAATCAAAGAAGTTTACCTCCAACATCATTTGGCAACCCGTTCTCTGTGTAATCTAACCCTAGTTCTTAAAGCCAAAATAGTGACCAAACTATTTTAGCAAATTGTATTGGCCACTCCAGTATGCCAACACCAACTCTCCTTGTCATCAAGGTGGCATGTGCTAGGTGACTGAATTGCCTAGGACTTAGTAAATTTTGTGGTATTGTGAGGAAAATCCAAGGGATAAGTTGTTGTTTTCATTTCTACTTATACTGGTAACCTGTCTTTCAGGTATCTTCTTTCTGATTCATTAAAAATGTGCATTTTTGAAAGCATCATGCAAAATAAAATATCAGTACCTTCTACATGTGTTTTCTGTAAGAACAAAACAATATTAGAAAAGAGTACACACTAAGACTTATGTATATGTAAGGGAAGTAGAACATTAACCTGTAGTGAAGGGAACTAATGAGTAATATAAACAGAATTAACTTAATATTAAACAGAAAACTTAACTTTCAGGAAAACAATGTTGTGAAATGTTGCCTTTCCATTTCTCATCATTAAGCTTGACAATACTTAAATAAAAACTATTGCTAAATTTACTGAAAAGGGGAAATGTAAAAATATCTGTGGTCAATACCTAGCTTAAGCTAAAGAAAAAGCGTTAGAAAAGTCCACTTCAACTTGGTTAGTTTTGTTACTAGATGTATAATTGATGAATTCAGCTGTTCCACTTGTGGGGAGAAAAAAGTAAATGAAATGAGATGTGCTACCATAAAAATAGTAACACTATTCATGTTGAAAGAGAACCAAAAGAATATGTCACAAATAGATATTGTGCTTTATTCCCTATAATTGTAGAATTAAAATATATTTTATTTTATTTTATTTTTCTTTATTTGAGCAGTCTTCTAGTCCAATTACCTGACTCACATAAAAATATTTTGATGCTCCCACTTTACGTATAAATTTTATGCTGAACATAATATATACACATACGTGTATAATATATTTGGATATCATGCATATATACCTAAAGCAGCCCACCAATGTGATGTCAAGAGGAATTCCAACATAACTGGAAAAGAAAAAAAAAAAAAAGAAGGTGTTGTTCATTTTTTAAAATGCATTTATTTTTACACATGAAGAAATATTTGTTTCGTCAGATCATATCCACATGACAAAGAGAAATTTTTTTCACATTCATGAAATCAGCTAGCTCCAAAGCTATACTTAGATCATCGTTTACAAAGTCATTTATTAAATAAGATACCTGAAACTCCTCCTCTAGGAGATGTTAGGATGTTATGAATCGTCAGGTTCTTGGGTCAGCTCACAGAATTGATTTGAGTGTTATATAACAGATAATCCTAAGGCCATCCCGAATTCTCAACACCTGACTTTCTCTGGAGTTCTGAGCCACTTCACTCTGAACTCTATTTAGCTGTATTTATTAAGTATTTTCTATGTGCCATGTGTTAGACAATTACCTTGTAACTTTTCTGGGTCTGGAACCTACACCTTGTCTCTACCTTGAAGATTCAGCTACCCTATGCCTCAGAGCCCTTTTGCAAATATCCCATGGCCATCTTTCATGTAAACTTAGCCCCAAAGTAAAATAGAGAAATTGAGATATGGGGTTTAGTAGTTCTGAAAGTTACTAAAGGGGAGTGTGTGTCTGGGGACAAGGAGATTGATGTACAAGAATTCTCTAATAATAGTGATGCTACGATGTAAGAATTCATTGGGAAATTGTGTATTCTTAAATTGGAGAATGATGAAGCCATAAGTAGACCACAACACTGAAAAAAAAAGAGTAATTTAAGTTGCTAATAAATAAAAATAACATTGAATTTTAGCTTGTGGTTGATTCCCACCCATCCTTTGACTAGTTCCTTTTATTTTTTTTTTTAATAATGGAAGATAGGAAGGGAGAAAAGTTATGACAGAAGAGTAAGTTTTGAATAGATGAATGAAAGAATGGATTAAACTGTCATTTACTGAGTAATTATGATCTGCTTAGACACTATGTCAGACAATTTCTCATTCTCATGGAAATGTCCCTAGGTCTCCCTGCTCCAGAGAGGAGGCAACTAATGTGAATGATGTTGTGACTTCCCTTAAGACTACACACTTCATAAAAAGGTAGGATTGGAATTTGAATCCATTTTCCTTTGACTCCAAAGATTGCAGGTAGAAATAAAACCCCTTGTTTAAGAACATAGTATTCTTGGTAAAATAACTATTGTTGGGAAGTTCGCAAGCCTGCCAGTATGGGTTTCCTTGGGGTCCAGTTCCCAGTCTGGTCAATTTCTGCCTCAAGGAAGGTTCTGGAAGAAAAGTATTCCGAACGGAGGCAAACTGTGTACAAGCTGATGACAAGTTGAACATGAGAGGAGAATAGGAAACATCTACATTCAGTACAGTTTTGAATTGGAAGATGCAGCCAATCAAAACCTCTCCCAGGAAGTATAGAACTTAGTTGGGGACAAGTGTGGGGAGGGAGGGAAGAACTAGCATCAGTTTTGATGATTAAGCCGTCAGAGGACACTATGCTAACAAAGTTTTACTCTTGTGAAACAGTTTAGGTACCAAATCAGATTTAACATATTTTCTTTGTTTCCTTTATTTTATTTTGCTTACCAGCGGAAGTGATGACAACATGGAGAATAGTTACTGAAACAGCATAATCCCAGACCCATTCTTCTACAACTAGAACAAAGAGCAATCCGCAAACAAAGTAGGTGACCTGTGTTGAGACTAGAAGAACTGCAAATAGAATGAAGAATATAATTATTTGGAACTTAGAGAAACTAACAGTTCTGAAACACAATTAGTAAGATTGTGCAAAGAAATTTTGGTAAGAATTTCCAAAATATCCATCTCTTAGCAATCCCCAAATTGGATAAGAACTTTTTAACATATTCTGTCCTTTAATAATCCTTTGACTCACAGAAAAATTACAGTATATAATTTGTTTCACATTCTCTGTACTTACCATTTTTAAAAAATTTTATTTTTTCAGTGTTCCAAGATTCATTGTTTATGTACTTATCATTTTAAAGGTAAAATACAATAAAGAAAAGTTGCTATGTAACCAATACATGCTGGTCTGTAATTGGATTTGCAACTCTCTATTTAAGCTATATTAAAAACTAATGAAAAATTCAGTTCTGAGTTTTCAGAAATGAAGAAAGAAATGTAAGAATTCAATGACTTATAACATTTCTTTGGTCCCAATTATTGCCTTTCTTGGAAACGAGTTCCTTCGTGTCTTTATAACAAAATGGCATGTTCAGATAGTCATGTGGGACATGTAACCAATAACCCTGGATGAAAGGAAGCCTCAAAAATGAGTTGTGTGGATGGAGACAGTCTTCTAAATCCACTCAGTTGTCTCAGAGTGGTCTCCACAACATGTATCAAGAGCTAGTAACTTACAGGTCAGGACCACAAATCTCTAAGAGCCTTGAACATGTGAAGGGTCAATGTTTTACGTCTTGGCTTTGATACGGATCTTTAAGACTATCGTGGTTTCGAAGGAGAGACCCATCAAACATGTGCAAGATATGTATGTGGCATACTATCAAGGTCCCTTTGTAATGACTTGACTTTCTGTAAAAATTACCTTTCTTTTTTAAATAATAATGCAGCAAATGATTAGTATGTTCTTATAATTCAGGGATCAATGAATCTAGACAGGCAAACTCTGCATTTTTCAAAGCAAGAGGTAAAATAATAATATTCTATCCTTTTGTGCATAAATAATTTTATTAGCCAGCAAACCAGTGATTGTTTTGTGCTGAGCTAGGCACTAACCAAGTGAGCAAGTCCCAAGTGCCATCCTTTTGAAAAGCCTTACAGTTACTCCTCCTCAATTTGATTTAATTTTACTTACCGGGTTTCAAAAAGTTGGAGGGAGAATTCATACCAACTCCTTTTTTATCATATGGGAAGAAAGTTCGGTTCAGCATGTCCTGTTCCCTAAAATTGAAGCTGTGGAAGGAACTCCATTGCTGTATCATACTGACACCACCTCTTCCCACCATGTTTCCACTTCTTCCTCTATCAGTGGCTCACAGAGCCTCCAGATTATTATAGGGAAATGGAGATGCCTCTTTTATCAGCATTGACAGATTTTATAGGTTAACTCGCAGCTGCTTGAAGACATTGATTTTAGTCTTGAACAAGCTATATTTGCATATATTGATGAAAAAGGCTTATGCTTTGTTTATAATATGAAAGAAAGCATGATTTAAAAGAAGTAATACAAAATTTAAAGTCAGGATACCAGTGTTATAGTCTTGCCTTTGAGCTTAGGAGTTATAAAACCTTGAGTACAATTTTAACCTCTGGGTCAGTCTTGTTTTTTTCTCTATAATTGGGAAGTGGAGTGCTTTCTTATCTACCTCAAGAAATTGTTGGGAGGATTTTAATTTGAAATGAAAGCAATTTGTAGCCTATTTTCTGCTATGCAAAGGAAAGATATTAGTAATCAAAATGTTTTAACTAGACTTAAAGTTTCCAGTGTCCTTGCTAAACCTACTCTCCTGGGTGATGAAAATCATTGAAACAGACAAGAAACTTGACCCTAACTACATGCCCAAGGCTCTGAGATTACTCTTACACTTTATCTCTGAGATTAAAGTCTAAATTCTCAAAGTAACAACTTTGAAGAGTTATGGCAGTTATCTCCCCAAGCCCAAAATTAAAGATCTAATAGGCTAAGGCTTTATTGATATCTTTGTACAAATGTTAGTGTTTTGTGAGAGGAGAGAAGAATATAAACTGTGCCAGACATCCTGGGATCTTCACTAATCTCCACTATGTAAAAACACAGCCTTTCCAATAAGCTATGTCATTCCTATCTTTCATGGGCTGACCCAAAGGCAAGAATTAAATACTAACAGTTGAGTTTTCAATCCCCTCCCAAAAAACACACATATAGCTCTTACTTAACTCTTTACTGTGACTATTCCCTTATCAATTGTGGACAGTTTTGATAGAAAATAAGTTAATTCTATCTTCAATAGGAAAGCACATAAAGAGAAACTTAAGATGGACTGTTAGACCTCTTGTGTCTCATTAGAATGAAAGTCTCTTTTTCCTAACATATTCCTCGTCTATCTAAAATTCAATTGATAATAGTACCAAACAAGGTTACCCATTTGAGGAGGTTGTTCTAAAGCTTTTTAATTTGAATTCAGTAATTTTAACTGACCAAGTTTCCTGTGCAAGTCATATTAAAAAATCTGGTTTCTCTGGCTTGAGGCAATATTTGTACATTTGCATATTTGTTCCAAAAAAAATGTCCAGTGGTTTTCTAAAGAATTGTAATGTTTAAAAAATCCACAATTCATTAAAAAAGTGTAGGAAGAAATTTGATAGACTGTTAAGAATAATTTTGTTTAGAAAGTAAGTTTGTGATTGAATTTCTTCCTTTTCTACTCTCTACTTGTAGGTATTTTATAAGCTTTCATTAATTTATGTGTATTATTTTATAATAGAAATAACATTAAAATCTCATTTTTCTAAAGATGGGACGAGCTCACCATGAATCCCTCAAACAAGTATGTTTGACATATATTCAACGCAAGTAGCTGTTATTATTAACATATATAAGGCTTAGGTATCAATTAATAATTATTTTTTAACCAATATTATGAATTTTAAAGAGATAAATTTTTTCTTAGTATACTCTCACATATTACTTTTCCTTTGGAACATTTCCCCCCTACTTTGGAAAGAAAAATCAAACTAAGCAGAAATGTACAAAGCAGAAAATGAAAGTCCTCTGTCATCCCAGCTGGGAGATAACAGTTTGTTGCATAATTCTCCAGATTTCTTACCACTGACACCATGTATTTTACTCTGTTCTACAAAAATGAATAATTACACTACACAAACACTATTGTCATCTTCATTTTCCATGCCATATCTCATGAGCATTTCTCTATATCAATATATTAAATCAGTCTTCTTTGAAAAATATTTAATGTACAAAAAATTTACCTACAAGATCACCAAACAAAAATTCCTATAATAATTCTATTCAATTATTCCACTACTCCATTCTATCCCATCTTTCAGGAATAGCCACTTTAAAATTTGGGATGGCATTTTTCCACATTAATTTTTGAAGTCAGATATAAGATACAGATGGCTGCGAAGAAGGCTTGATATGTTGTAAATTTTTACAAAACAAAAAATATTTTGTTTTTTGAGGCATTTAACTCGCTCATTGACAAAGATTGGAAATTAAAACCAATTACCTTTATAATTTGTGTTGAGCCATGAAGGGTTTGTTTTGAAATCAAATGGTGCCAGGACATCCAGCTCATATACCCTGAAGATGTTACAAGTGAAAATAGTTTACTCCAGGGGAGGCAGTTCCTAACTTCCCACATTAAGGCTTTGAATATTGCTCTTCACATGATAAGTCATTAGCTTTAGCCACATTGTGGCACACGTAGAAGCTGGCAGCTAAATAATCTTTTTAACTCTGTTGTCTTATTTGTCTAGTGAAGTCCCCTGGATGGGGGGGGTAGTTAGCCCTTAGCTATCATCTTGAAAGTCCTTTCCATCAAACACGGGAAGAGGACGTAACCTAATCCTGTGGCAAGAGCATCAGCCCGGAAGTCAACCAGACCCAGGTTCTAAACCTGATGGTGTTGTGAAACTGCGAATTCAGGCAAGTCAGTTCCATTAGAAGCTGAACTTTCATGTCTTCTCTGTAAATTGAAAAGGTTAATCTCTGAGATCTCTTTCGGTTGTAAAATCTGAGTCTATAAATATACACCCTCTACGGTGCCTGTTTGTAGTTGTGTGCAGCTGGTCAATCAGTTAGCTGCCTCCTGGAGCTTTAAGGCCCAAGAACTTAAAACTCCTCTCCTCTGACTCACATTAACTACAAATCCCTGAAATCAGGCTCAGAGAGCCCCGAAGAGTCTTAGCTCTTCCCTGCTCCAGGCATGGCTTCACCGTCTCCAGTCCCGGGAAGAGCTGAGGCTGTATGCGAGCACAGATGCTTCCTCAGTGGGTTTGCCTGCAAGCATGCTGAAAAACATTATTCCCATTGCAAAACTTGGTATAATTATTTTTGGTTACTAATCTGCATATTGAAATCAAAGGGTCCTAACTCCTTTCTTGAACCATAAAATTAAACTATATAAACACTTAACTTCTGAGAAATTATTTGTAAACCTACATAATGTATTTCAAGACGATCAATTTATTGGCGACCTAAATTTGTAGAGGCAAAATGCAACCATAGCAAGACCAAAAAAAAAAAAAAAAGGCAAAAAAAAAAAAGCCCTAAAAAAAATGCTTCACATTTACATAGAAACAACACTGAAAATACACATTTTACTTTGTCTTCATAGCAACTTCATTTGACAAATGAAGACAATTAAGAGAAGCTCTATGGCTTAGTTAAGATGTTTCCAGAAAGTTAGTAAAAACCTGGGCTAGAAGTTAGGTCTCCTGATTTGGGTCCAAGAGGTATTTCCAGTACATATCAGAAAATATTTAAATTGGATGTAGATTATCTCTAAATCCCCTTCTCATTCAAATCTGCTCTGTTTCAATACCAGCTCAGGGAGTAAGAGCTTCACTTTCTTTCCATCACTATCTTCCAAAGAAGAGGAGCAGTCCTGTCTGGTCCTATCCAACCACATCATTTCATGGTTGTGGCTTTTATCATTTTGAAGATGGCACATTTGCTATCTTTCCTTTAAAAAGGTGTGAAAATATACCATTTTTAAAACATTGCACCCTCTATTCCATAAAGGCACATCAGGTGGTCAAATATAAACTCCTTTCAGATTCACTCTTAGCTTTTTAATTCTGTTGGAAGGCAACTTACTTGAGCATCATGCCACACGTGCCCAGAACTGCGTAGTACATGGTGTAGAAAAGGATCACACATACAAGAAGATTCTGCAAAACAAGCTGCAGAGAACACAAGCATGAGCTCCAAGAGCCTAGGCTTTCTCGTACTGTTGTTGGTAATGAGTCTGACAAACAAGAGGCGATGGCCGCCCAGTCCTTCGTGTTGGCTAGCTTTGTTTTGCTTGGAGACCCATGGGGTGGGAAGGACTTCAAAGTCCACAAGGAAAGTTTCTCTGACTGGAAAGGCTAGCGTGGTCCACATTTGCACCAAGGATTAACGCAGTAGAAAAATCCATATCACTTGCCTTCCCTCTCCCAAAACACACTTCCTACACGCTAACATTTACAATTTAATTTGACAAAATGATCATAATTACAGCTATCATAATAGTCAAAATAGGAGAACAGCTGAGAAATTTTGAAAAGTATGAACAAAAAAGTACATAATAACACAGTAATAACGGAACCTATGTGCAAGAGTTTACAGAGCTATTGACTAAAACACAATAGATGGTCCTAAAATGGCCTCTGCCACATATGAGACTTTGGAAGGAAGCATTGCAGATTAATGGGGACCAGATGGATTACTTAACAAACAGTGTTGTGAAAATTGTCTAACTTCTAGACAGAAAAACCCCATTAGATTCCAGTCTTGTACCAGACACCAAAATAAACTTGAAATGGATTAAAGGCTTAAATGCCAAGAAGTAAAATGGGATAAAATATTTGCAATATATATTAGGAGCAAAGGATTGATATCCACAATACATAAACACATACAAATAAAAAAAGACTCACAAACCAAGAGAAAAATGGACAAAGTAGATAAATAGGCAGTTCACATGAATAAACATTTAAAAAGCCAATAAACAACTGAAAATGTCTGAACCTCACTATTAATCTTCTGAAATATATTCTTATGAATATAATAAAAATGTCAGCATTTCACATGGAAATTTTCCAGTATATTCTTTTCTCTTTTTATCTTTTCAAAAGTCTTCTTGTTTGGTCAATACTTAAACACTTTAGCATTATTCGTTTTCTCTGAATGACCAATTCACCAAATTTATCAAATCTTTTAATTGACCTGGGTACAGAGGAGCCCTCCACTAGATGCAAGAAGAGAAGAGAGTTAGCACAGAGCACACCACAACCATTTGGCTGAATGGACCAAGTTTACAGACTTACCAAAACTTACTTCTTTTTTTTTTTTTTGTCCTTATGGAGTTTATATTTTTTTCTCCTATTTTTTAAAAAAAAATTTATTATGTTATGTTAGTCACCATATAGTACATCATTAGTTTTTGATGTAGTGTTCCATGATCCATGGTTTGCTATAACACCCAGTGCTCCATGTAATACGTGCCCTTCTTAATACCCACCACCAGGCTCACCTAACACCCCATGCCCCTTCCCCTCTAAAACCCTCAGATCAGACGAACCATGAGAGACTATGGACTCCAGGAAACAAACCTACTTTTTTCAACTATTTAAAAATGGGTGAACTGTCTGGCCTAAGAGAACCAGAGGAGATCAGGACTAAAAGGTTCTAACACCTTCAGGATTCCAGCCCCCTAACCCCCACAAACCCCTGTCATCCCTAACCCCTCCTACTCTTTGCCTATAGTCTTCCCTTGGCCAAGTCTCTTCACCTTGTGCCCATCATTCTCATCCCCCTTTTGCCCTTCAGTATCTTCCACTCCAGGTTCCCTCCCTCATGACCCTTTGTCTCTTCCTAGCCTTATTCTTTTATTTATCCATTTATTTTATTTTATTATTTTTAGTTGAAATATATTTGACATATAATATTGTGTAAATTTAATGTGTACCACATGCTGATTTGATACATTTATATACTATAATTGGGTGCCATTGTAGTAGTAGTTTGCACTTCACCCTGTCTCATAATTATTTCTTTTTGCGGTTGGAACAATTAAGATCTAGTCTGTTAGCAAATTTGATGATTATAATACAATATTGTCTATATTTTCTTATTCCGTGCACTCAATTTCTAGGACTTATTATGGGTTGCAAATTTGAACCCTTAACACCTCAATCTGTCTTTAAGACCTGCATAGCCTTGTCGTTTCATTATGGCTGACACAATCCTTTTTAAGGGAATAAGTAAAAGGATGAGATCTTCTCATAGCTCTCTTTCTTTTATTAGAGAATAAAAATCTTTCCTAGAAACCTCCATCAGATGTCCCAATATGTCTCATTGACCATGAGTTGGGGTCATGTGCTCACATCCTTAACAATCACAGACAAAGAGTAAAGGGGTCTACCATGATGGGTTTAGAATGTTGGGACTTTGCTCCCAGGGCTTGGCACTGACTGCTATAAAATAAAAATTATTAGCAATTATTAGCAAGGAAGGAAAAAGGGGAGTGGGGTCTACTACAAGGTAGGCAACTCATGAGGTCTTCCAGGTGGTAGAATCAATATGGAAACATTGATTTGTAGAGAAGATTATTTAAAGGTCAAGAGAATATGTGAAAGTTTTACCTGAGTTGAGGTTCAACTACCATGCCCACATTTAATGTGCCCACATTCCCAACTCTAGGGATAAGAATCTGCCAATGGAAAATGGGTATGTGATAGGGAACAACACTGGTGCTTCTACAACCTTAAAAGTTTCTTAAGGGTAATGTGTCTTTGGGATTGCTTTACTCTTTATTCTACATATTAACATCAATTTGTTTTCCTTTTAATTTGAGCATTAATAGCCTCTCGTTGAAATATTTCTAGGTGATTCCTATATTTTAATTCAATCTAAAATAAGATAAATAATATATAGTTTCTATACTAACGTACAAATATGAAATTATTTTTATTTCTATGTTAATATCAAAATTTAAATATTTTTAAATATACTCACTTGTTTTAAAATTTTACTTTTGTAATCCAAACAGACAATTGTGATACATATGTATAAGACATTTGTAGCTATTCTTTTAAAAATGAAATAATAATTTGTGGGAAAACATATTTATTGACAAATTTTACATATAGGTGTGTCTACTTTGCCCCCAAATTTACAAAACACTATACATAAATAAAATTACACATTATAAAGTTATTTTAAAAGAAACGCTTTGAAAAGCAAGGCCTAATTTTTAAAACAATTACTTTTTTTCCCACCTGAATACTATATTTAGATTTTCAAATAATAATTTTCCTATGAGCAAATTCAGTTGCCTCTAGTAACTTCTTCCTATAATCTATACTCTACGCAGCTTGCAAACGTAACTTTCTAAAAGGTAATCAGACCATGACATTCCCCTGCTGGATATCCTCCGATGGCCCCACATCATCAGGATTCATTCATCCATTCTTTCATTTGACAAATAGTCACTGGGCTGAGTGGCAATGCAGAGTGAATGGGATGTGGTCCCAAGCATAGAAACTCAGCCTAGCAGTGTTTTTCAAATAGATAAGTATCAGACTCACCTTGAGGCCTGCTAGGACACAGATTTCTGGGCCCCAGTTCTGGAGTTTCTGATTCAGTAGGTCTGAGATGGGACCCAGAAATTTGTGTTTCTGACAAGTTCCCAGGGGATGCTGGGTGCTCTGTTTCTATGACCACACTTTGAGAACCACTGATCTAATGGCAAGAATGATGAGTTAACAGCTACCTACAGAGAGAGCTCTGGTTGGGGGAATTTACAGAGTGCTGCTTTAATATTGTATTTAGGCCAGTATAGCCAACATATTATACTGTCAACTCATACTAAAGATTAAAAATTATTAATGAGATATTTTATGGCTTTTGTTCATACTACATTTAGAAACTCGGAGTACTTCTTACAACACAACTCAATTTTGACTAGCCACTTTTCAAGTGCTCAGTAGCCACGTGTGGCTAGCAGCCACTTTTTTGGACAAGGCAGTTCTAACCACTGCCATTGCCTTTCCTTCCAACTTCATCCCCTCAACCCTGTCCCAAATGGTTGATAGTGTAACTCTATTTGTTATTTATTGTTGGGTTGGATTACTATGTCTCAAGCCCTATCACCATTATTTCTCAAGTCATCCACCCTTCCCCATCCCCCACCATTATGTGCACACATGAAAACCTTTCTGGATATGTGGGACTATCATCTGCATTTCACAGATTTGGAAACTGAGGCAAGAGAGGTTAAACTTATCTCAATGGCCTGTCTGTGGCAGGGCTCCAGCTCAGAGCAGCTGGATGTCAAAGCTCTTCTTTGCCCTGTACTGTCCTGCCTCTCACCTGGTAGGTTCTTGATAAAAGAATTTTGAATAGGCAATTCTACTTCAACACTTTCTTTTTAAAATGATGGAAACTGATTCTTGACTAGGTTGAGTGAATGGCCCAACATTATACATTTATTTAGTGACAGAGAAAGAAAAATAATTGTATTCAACTAACAAAGGAAAGATAATGCTACCCAAGTGACTGAATATATAACTTCATTATGATACAATTATTTTCATACTTCAGGAAAAACTAATATACAAGAATCAGAGTTCATAGAAGTCTAGATATTTAGCAAGTGCCAAAATCTTTATTATTCCTTCAAAAAACATATTTGGGTCCTGAACCAAATAAAGTATAAAAAATATGACATTTGGCTCTTTGAACTTGACTGAATATCTGATGATGTTAATATTTTAGGGTGTTACAATGATTGGAGGTTTATCATATGTAAATACAGATCATTATAAATGCAATTACTTTATTAAAGAGCTCCCATGTTGTTTTATTTATGCATAATAACAAAACTATTTTGAGAATAGAATATATATATATGCATAAGTCTGGCAAAATGTGCAAATTTAGGATATGGTAAATACTTTATAAGTTGCTTTCAAAAACACTGTCTGCTAAAAGTCATCTTTACACTGCCATCTTTTTTGATGCAAAATATTGTGAAGCCAGCTTTCCTGCCATTGCCCTAAAGACAAAGCATGTTTTTACGGAGTTGAAATTAAGGAAGGACTATACCTACTAAAAAAGAATAAAACTCTTTTAGTTTGAGGTCTCTGAATGGCCCAAACCAGAAGTAGTAGATCTGGGTGGTGACTCCTGGTTTCAGAGCCTGAGTGCCCCAGCTGCGTACCTCATTCAACTCTCCTGCCAGTTTCCAAACTGGTTTGACTGGTATAGGAGTGCTGACAATACTGACTCCATCTTTGGGTCTCCATCTTGTTCGTGTCCTCCCAATGACCTCCCTCAGGGCTATGTGTTCCAGGCCCTGTGGAGTGGAGGTTAAAGCATGCTCGGACCAGAAAGTGGGAAGGCTTATTTGGATCTCCCCTCTGGTGCACAAATGGCGCCATGTTAGATAACTACCCTTTGCTCTATAAAGTCCGTGGGTGAAGATCTGGCCTCGGTGGCGCATAGCAGTGTAGCACCTGGATTGCTACCCACCTGATCCCCATTGTCAGTAGGTTACCCGGCATAACACTCAGTGTGAATGTTATAGAGTGGCTTGTTTCATTGTCGGTCTCAAGGAACCTGCCTTGTCTGGAAGAGACTTTGCTATTCCTTCTCCACCTTCTAACTCTAGGCTTAATTCAGAAAAGGAAAACCTGAGGGTGACTCAGTTAAGTGTCAGACTCTTGGTTTCAGTTAAGTGTCAGACTCTTGGTTTCAGCTCAGGTCATGATCTTGCGGCTATGTGCTCAATGCAGAATCTGCTTCAGATTCTTTCTACACCACCATCCTCTCTGCCTCAAATAAGTAAAGAAAATCTTTAAGAGGAAAAAAGGAAAATTTCATATTCGTGCCATTCTTCTGGAGTCAATAGCTACCTCTCATCCTTCTCTTCATTATTATCTTTTGAAATTTTCTTGTTATGTCATTTCATAACACCCCAGAGGGATCTCTTCCACATATCTCATGGTGTTTCTTCAAGGAATTAGCTAAAAGATATGGGGTCTAATTGTTCTATGATACTTACCCCATTTTATCTGGAGGAGCGGGGTGTGTCCCGTATGCTCACTAATGTATTCACAGTGTATGGTCTGGTTCCTGGCACACAGTTGACTGACTCATTACAGTATTAAGGGTTGAGGGAAGCATGGCTGATTTTCAGCCTGCAGACGAGTTATGGGGTATCCATTATGACAGATCAGGCAACACAGAACAACACCTCATATAAGAGCAGTCTTGGCTGAACAATAAGATGGCAATCAGTCACCAGATAGTTATGGAGTGTTGACATCGTGCCAAAGTTATCACACAGCAAACAATTAGAACAAATAAATATATCCAATATTTACATGACTGTTTAAAGTATACCTGTATAGATTAGCTTACTCCTCAAAATAAACGGTAAGATTGACCTAGGATAATAATCGCCTCTTTTCAGATGAAGAAACAGAGGTTCAGAGAAACAAAGTGATGTTTGCAAAGCTGTCGGTGGAAAAGTTGCAATTTGGCATCATGTTTATTAACTCCAAGTCAGAAAGTAAGTTTTTTGGTTCTGGTCATGAGGGCAAAACTACTTCACAGAAGGGAGATAACCTTGGCTGTGCAATGACACAGAGCTGTTAGTAAGAATCACAACGGTCCACACTCTTCATATTTAAATCAGTTCACACGACCTGTATGTGAGTGGTTTTCCAAATGTCATTATTCTTAAAAACACCCAGTGTTTGCTTATGAAAATACAAATTCCTCACACTCCATGTCTGATATTAGCATTCTGTAGATATTGGGTAGAGCTCAGGTAACTGGATTTTAATGATCCTCTCAGATGATTCCAGTGCAAACAACTACTGAGGACGTAGGGACAAGTCCAGGTGATAAACAGAACATGGGTTTCTCCTATAGTCTCCTCCTCAGGTAGAATTTCTAAACGGGAATTGGACAAATATCTGGGAGACCCGGATGCCTGAGCAAAATGGGCAAGATGGATGAGAGAGAGATTTCCAACAGGAATGAACCAATACAATCTTCTACTTCACAGATAATAAGGAAATGCACACTGAAACAACAATAAGACACCATTGTTCTCCTGTCGGCAAGATATATATATATTTTTTAAAGAATCACTTGTTCTGGTGAATATAATAGACATTATTCTAGACTGCTGGTGTGAGTGGAATTTAGTACAAGTCTAATGGGAAGCAATACATCAATATGTGGTTTTCAAAAGTGTGATTCCGAACCTAAACACATATTTCTGGTAGGAAATAGAAAAGTCTTAAAGGTGTCTGTCTTTACATGGTGAAATCATTGATGATCTCTCCCCCTTTTTTCTGTATTTTATAAATTTTTAATGGAAGATGGAGACCTAGTTTCTAGCAGTCACAACTTATATGATTACAGGAAAGTTACTCCGAGTAATGTTTTTATCTGTAAAATAAGGCAATGGTGTCTTTAACCCTTGGGGGCTCATTATTCTGTGGAATGTCTAATGTAAACTATGAACTATGCAGAAAAATAGATATGCTCACAAATACACAAGATGTGGTGTGCAATGTCAATGTTCTCACAGAACCTCTGAAGTCCATGCATGGATCCCAGGTTAAGAATCTCTAATCTTGGGGCGCCTGGGTGGCTCAGGGGGTTAAAGCCTCTGCCTTCGGCTCAGGTTATGATCCCAGGGTCCTGGGATCGAGCCCCACATTGGGCTCTCTGCTCAGCGGGGAGCCTGCTTCCTCCTCTCTCTCTGCCTGCTTCTCTGCCTACTTGTGATCTTTGTCTGTCAAATAAACAAATAAAATCTTAAAAAAAAAAAAGAATCTGTAATCTTGAAGGATAATTCCAAGTCTAACTAACTAAGTGCACTTCAAATCCTAGCGGGGAGAGAGCATCCCCATTCCCATTAGAAGAACTAGAGACCATCAGTCTAGTCATGGTATCTGCAGCTAGGGCAGATGCTGAAAACTCTAAAAATATTTTCTGTAGCATTAGTACTCTAAGTCATATTTCAAATTTCTATATGTTCATTAGACTCCTCTAGTTGAAGGGATCAGAAAAGTTCACTCTCTTAATGGTGATAATGGAAACAGTGTCAGAATCAATTAAGGGAACTGTCTCAACAGCTGTTCAGCTGCACTTCGCCACCCACCATTCAGGAGACACAGGAACTCGGTAGTTAGGTACACTGTGGTGCTGGAGACTTAACACCGATTTTCCCTGTCGGGACGAACCTCTTCCAGTCTCTGTTTCTCTCTTTATTTCTTCTTTCAACTCTTCTCCCAATTAACTACTTCTTTCTCATAGGCAAAGACACAAAAAAAGAACCTGATTTGATAAAACAATCACTATCTGATATATGGCACCTGAGTTGGATAGAGCCCAATGAACGGGGGCTATTCCACCAATGACTTCACCATGGGTGGCTGTCTTTGAGTCAGCTGAACTTCTCTAAAGCACCAGGGATGTCCCATTAGAGATTCCACCGCGCACAAAACATGGTGACCTATGTAAAAGGCAACCCACAAATTGGGTTGAGGGAAGGGTCAGTACACCCAAAAACTTCTCAGAAGGAGAAGGCTGCTGGCTTATTTCCTGTTATTAAACTATGAATAAGATAAACATGGGGCAACCAAGTTCAGATGTAGGCTCTATTAAAACTAGTACCATAGAGTTGGTTATGAGGATTGGGGTAGTTCTGGGGGTGGGGGAAGATGAAACAAATTCTCTTGTTTCCAGGTACTGGTTAACGGTTTCCAAGTGTTGGTTAACAGTTTTCAGTCAGTTCGGTCTTCAATACTTCTCTAATCTCTGAAGTTCAAAAGGACCGCAAATACTCTAGGACCTCAGTTGCCTTTTTGTTTTTCTAAATCCTAGCTATTATTAAAATAATACACATTCATTAATTCAGTCCCCAAAGTATTCAGTGCAAAAGATAAAAATATAAACAAATCTGACTTTGAACCTAATGGTCATTGTGGAAATTTTGGAATACATAAAAACATGAAGCACAAAAAAAGTGAAAATCACCCATAATCCATTATTCAAACAAATCTCAGTTAAATTGCTATTCGGAGCTGTCAGGTTCTTTTTGTCAACATCTGTAGCTTCCAGAGATTAAAAGTAAGTGGAGGCTTTTACATTTCCCTCCCATACCCTCGACTCAGTTTCTAAAACCTGCAAATCTGGTAGGAACTATAAACATCTTAAGAGTGTTTGTCTTTAGATGCTGAAATCACGGATATTTCCTTCTTCCTTTTCTACAATTTATAAATTTCTAATGAAAAATAAAAGACCAGGATTCTACATTGTATGCTACAATCATAGCAAGTCATTCATTCTTAAAATTGTGCCAAATATACAAAAATGTATTAGCCGATAAACCTCAGGGTATTTATACAACCTGCTTTTGAAAAATTTAGGGAGTTCCCACTCTCTATCAGCACTTTGATAAATACTTCGTGTTTGTCAGATTTACTTGGAGGCTATCGCAATGATATCCCGAAGTCAGGATCAGTCATGTTGACCAAATCAGTCGACAAATTTCTTCATGAAGTGTGTGTGTGTTGAGGGAAGGGATAGTGCTGGTGGGGGTGGTGGGAGGATGAGGGCAGGGACAGAACAAGAATATGGGTTCTAGATCTGGGGTGCTCCTGTGATGGTATTTAGGTGGCCGAGCTTCCCAGACTCGGATATCTTGTTCACGTAAGGATATGACACGTGTTCAATTTTGCATACTTTGAACAATGCTCCTTTCATCAGTAAAAAAATAAGTTCTTTCTTATGTTCATTGACAAAGTCTCTGGTATGGGTTTCATTAATAAATTTTCTACTGCCTGAGAAGTGCTTCAAGTGTGGATTCCTGATAAGGATATTTCAGATGCTAATCAACAGCTAATAGAATGCAGATTGGCGTTAATCTATACACACATCTCTCACACTGCATTATACCGAAGTATTTTACATGAAATACACATTTTCAAAATAAGTCTTTTTATATTAATATTCACATTTTTGCCCCTTTAAGTGGCTTAAAATTTAACTACAGACTTTGCAAAAATGTTGAATAGGGATACTCTGAAAAGGTAATGTGAAATTGTAACATATTTATTTCTCAAGGACCGAAAGTGAAAACAAAATTTTCAGTGACCTCAGGTATTTTTTTCCCCAAACTCTCAAAAAGAGCAAGGATAGTTCCTATATAATTATAAAACTATTATTATACACAAGAAATTTTACATGGATACACAATATTATTTATGCAGAGTTCATATTCAAATTTCCCCAATTGTCCTCAAAATCTAGAATCAATTAAATTTTCACATTAAGTTCAATTGTCATATCTCTTTAGTGCCATACACGAGATTTGTCTGATGATTTCCTCATGATACTAATGAAACATTGAACAGTACATCAAAAACTAATGATGTATTACTCAGTGGCTAACCGAACATAATAAAAGAAAAGAAAGAATCTCTGGGGAAGAATTCTAATTGGTAATCTTGTATATTTCCCACTGTATCTCATGAGGAGACACATAGTATTATTTTGTCTCATCATGGGTGATGGTCAGTTTGATCACTAGGTAAAGGTGATGCTTGCTGATCTATTTTATTTTATTTTTAAAATTTATTTTATTTATTTTTTATTTTTATTAACATATAATGTACTATTTTCCCCAGGGGTACAGGTCTGTGAATCATCAGGCTTACACATATCACATACTCTCTCCAATGTCCATAACCCAGCCACCCTCACCCTACCCCTTACCCCCCAGCAACCCTTAGTTTGTTTTGTGAGAGTAACAGTCTCTTGCAGTATGTCTCCTCCCTGATCCCATCTTGTTTCATTTTCGCTTTCCCAATACCCCAGGACTCTCAAATTCCTCATATCGGAGAGATCATATGATAATTGTTTTTCTCTGATTGACTTATTTTGCTCTGATCTATTTTAATTGCAGTCTTTATCCTTTGTTATTAATAAGTAATCTGTGTGGTGACACTTGAGATTATGTGAATGTCCTGTTCCCCCCCAAACTTTTCTATTTACTGACTTTAGCATCCATAGATAGACTTTGTCTGAATCAATTATTTATGTTGGTGTTATAAAATGGTAATTTTCTCAAATTTTTTTTCTTCTACATATTAGTATACATTCTTTCATAGAGAGATTTTCTTTCTTACCTTGAATTTGTGTATTTATTATTTATTCATCTATTTTTTGGTAACTTGTGGGGTTTATTTTCCATGTGTTATAACACACTAATGTCATGCTTGTTGATGATGCTAAGATTGTCCTAAATTTGAGCACTTATATTTCCTATGTTCTTTTCAGACATCCCCATCATTTTCTTTGTATGCCCTTGCCCTTGTATGTCTTTTGTCACACAACCTGATGTTCCAATGAGATAGCGCCTTTTTAAACTATATTTCTTTTTTTTTAAGATTTTATTTATTTATTTGACAGACAGAGATCACAAGTAGGCAGAGAGGCAGGCAGAGAGAGAGAGGAGGAAGCAGGCTTCCCACGGAGCAGAGAGCCCTATGCGGAACTCAATCCCAGGACCCTGGGATCATGACCTGAGCCAAAGGCAGAGGCTTTAACCCACTGAGCCACCCAGGCACCCCTTTAAACTATATTTCTATATGTATTTTTGCCTATCTGTGAGCTTTCTATTCTCTTCCAATGACTTCTCTGTCTTTCTATCTATTCAGAGATCAATATCACACTGTTTTAATTATAGAAGCTTTGTTGTATGTTTTAATATAGGTGCCCCCATGGTCCTTTGTTAGGGATACTATAGCTATGTTTTATGTTTATGTTTGTTTCCAAATAAGCTTCAAAATCTACTTGAATAGCTCCGTAAAACAACTTTATGCTATTTTTATGGGGATAATATTAAATATATTAAATAATATTAGTAATATGGGAATAAATGATAGCTTTATAATGTACACTCCTGCTATTCAAAAATAAACAAGATCCCCCAATTTATTCAAATTTACTTTTGTATCTTTCAAGAGCATTTTAATTTTTCTTCACACACCTTTAACACACTTCCTGTTAAATCTGTTCTTAAATAAATCCTGCTTTTGTTACTAGTGTTAACAGAAGATTTATCTTGTGGTATCATCTAACTAGCTATTGTTTATGTACATAAAGACTTCTGGTTTGTGTTTTTAACATTGCATCACTTTACAGAATTTATATAATTTTTTTATTATGTTAGTGTTTTTAGTGATCCTCTTCTATTGCCCAAATACACTACAATATCATCTGTAAATATAGTTTCACTTCTTCTACTCCAATTCTTACGGCCCCATTGCTTATTGCAACCTGATTGCATTGGCTAGAACCTCTATATCATGAGACTTTTCATCATAAGAAACAAACTGAGGGTTGCTGGAGGAGAGAGGTGTGTGGAGATGGACATTAAGGAGGGCACATGATGTAATGAGCACTGTATTATATAAGACTGATGAATCACAGGCCTGTACCTCTGAAACCAATAATACATTATGTTAATTAATTGAATTTAAATAAAAAATGTTTTAAATTAAACATTCTAATAAAATTTATTATTAAAAATAATAATTTATTTTCAAATAGTAGTGGAGTTAGTGAGTATCCTTGCCTCCTCGTTCTTGGCCTTACTGTGAATGCTTCTAACATCCTCCATCAAGAAATACACCGGTTTTAGGACTGCAACATGTGTGTTTGTGTGTATGTTGTTATAGACATATATTATTACCAAAGAAGAAATAATCAGTACCTATTTTATTCAGTGTTTTAATCAGTAATGGTTGTCAACTTTTGTCAAAGGCCATTTCAGCATCTATAAAGATGATTCTACAATTTTCTACTTAGATTTACAAACATGGTAAATTATGTGAATGGATTATCTAATACAGAACCACCTTTACATTTTTGGAATAAATATTACTTGCTCATATTGTATGTTATTTAGATTTTTACTTTTATATTCCTAAGTAAGATTGAGCTATAGTTTTTGTATGATCTTTATAAGGTTTAGATGACATAGTAATTCTTGTTTCATAAAAATATCTGTGGTTTTTCTTTTTTTTTTTTTATTTGACAGACAGAAATCACAAGTAGGCAGAGAGGCAGGCAGAGAGAGAGGAGGAAGCAGGTTCCCCGCTGAGTAGAGAGTCCGATGCGGGGCTCAATCCCAGGACCCTGGGATCATGACCTGAGCCGGAGGCAGAGGCTTTAACCCACTGAGCCACCCAGGTGCCCCTCTTTTTTTTTTTTTTTTTCTATACTCAGAAATAATTTAAGTAGCATTGGGGCATATGATCTTTGGAGTTATGGAATTCACCTATGGGAATTCTGGGTCTAGTCCTTTTATAATAACTTTCTCTATTTATTCTGTGAAAACCAGAAACCCTTATGTGATTTTGCAGAGCAGAATGCTACCATTAAGTAGAAGAGCTTTACCCTTCTCTACAGAGCAAATATATGTATCTTCTTCAAGGTCTAGTTCATATATCATATCACGACTCCATCCCTTACTGTAGGACAGAATCAATCCTTTCTTATTTCTTCTGCATCCACAGCATTGTACATATTTTTTACAGGTCTAATCACATTGTTTGTAGCATTCCTATTTAGAGAGGTTCCCCTTTCTCCAGATTTTCAAAGACAGAGACATGGATTTAATCATGTTTAATTCTTCAGCCTCAAAATTATTGTTTAGTTCTTGGTTAGTGGGCAATAAATATATTTTGAGTAATGATGAGTGAAAAGAAGTAAAAATAATAATGAAATTTCACTTCAGTATGAACTATAGTCTATTTGTAAAACAGGTAGATTCTAGGGTCAGAAACACTAGGGTTTCTTTCCCACTTTCTCATTGGCAGGTCTATGACATTGGTCAATTACTCTGTGTTTTGTTTTACTCATCCATAAAATACAGGTAAAATCTCATGGAGATTTTATATTCAGAACATGTGTAAAACTCCTATCATTGACTACTGTATGTACTCAACAGGTAATAACTTGCCCTATTACTCCCCATGTGAAAGTTTACTTTTTAGTTCTTTGGGCAATTCCAGAGAAATCATGAAATACAGCTCTCTCACCTATAGGACCACAGTGCCTGATCCAGACTTCTGATAGTTGTTCCCTTCGAAAGTATCTGTATGGATGAAATTCTCTAGTTCATATCAACAGTCACATGCAGGAACACAGTGTTTTTCTGCCATTTTTAAATTCAACATTTGCTTTACAGTTGTAACTTTGCATTTAGTTTAATGTAGTTATGAAATAATGTATCCTACTGGAGTTCTGAACAACAATACATTGTATTCTCAACAACAATTTAGCAGTCCTCATACCTGGGCTTTCTTCCCAGTTCCTGTGCTGTTTCCCCAGACAGCAAATTAATTAAATGGCCTTTGGCCATGGCTCTTTCCCTTGAGTCAGCTTTTCTCTCATTTAAAGTATATGGACGGGGGGATTTAATTAGCCCAATGCCTGGCGCATTGCATACACTCAATAAATGTTTGTTAAGTCTTGGAATTCTCTTTGGATAAAGGTCACTTTTGCTATTACTATTAATTTATGAGTATCTGAATAAGTTCCTGAGATGATGATACTGACAATGAACAAGGACGTAAGGAAAGTTAACTCATAACTTACAGGGAGGTATCATGAGATCGACTTTTCAGTAACTCACCAATTTTGAATGAATTCACTGTTGGCCTAATGTTCTATAGCTGTGATTCGATGCAAAAAGCTCTGGGATTCTAAAAAATTGAAGACCTGCAGCAATTACCTGAATATTTACACTGGAAGGAGAGTGTGTGTATGAGCGTGTGTGTGTATGTGTGTGTGTTTAAGCCCAAACTAAATATAGAGTCCCGATTCTTTATGTAAGCTATTTAAGGAAAAGGGTATTGCCTTTTAATTTTTTTTCTCTTCAGTAAAAGTTATTATTGCTTGTTTAATTCCCAAATTCTATATAAATTATGAATAGTCTAAAACACTCTTAAAAATAAATTTTTAAAAATATTTTCCCTGAAATAATGTTTTCACTGACCTAGAAAATTTTTCTTAGCTGTTGCCATACTTAACATTTCTAACTGATGATGTATGTTGTGATGATGGCTGTGAGCAAAAAAAGCTTGAGGAAACACACACAAAGCTGATATTTTACTAAAATGAATGGAGCACTAATTCATAAAACGTAATTTAATTTTTAAGTAAAAATCTGACTTTCCAGAGTGTCATTCCCCTAAGGCTAGATCTTTATAGGCCCAAAGCCTGTATGAATTTACACAGCTGCTTTGAGGCTTTGCAAATTTTCTTGTTTTAGGTGCTTTGATTTTTTTAAAGGGGTATTTTTATACTGAAATAGAACACAACTATTAACACTAGCCTCAAGACAAAAAGAAACTAACAAACGACCAGCTTAAAATGTTTCAATACTTCTCCTTTAAAATCTTGCACATCTTTTAGAAGTTGGAAAAATTAAAGCCATCCCCTGCTCCAAAAAGAGGAAAGACAGACTGTCTTGAGTTCGGAACCCGAGAGGCTGAGGTGCAGGTGTTCATTCTAGAAGGTTTGCCTGTGAGTGACACAGAGTCTGCTAAACGCCCCTTATCTGAATGCTTTGGAATCTTTTCTTGGGCACCGGTGTCTCTAGATTGCCACCGTCACCCCAGGATGCCAGGAGGGCTGCAGAATGTTTTCTGCCTTAGCTCCCAGCCAAAAGTGAAACGAGTTGCCTCCTGACAGAGACACCATTTATAGAACGTATTTGCTTACAGCAGTGCGAGGTGGTTACGGGAAGCCAACGCCAAGAAGTCATTCCTCTTTACCTTGCTCGGAGCGACTCTGGTCTGGAGAGCCATGGACACATCCTCTGTCAGAAAGGTGGCGAAAGGCACTCTCTTCCTACTGACGACATCTGGAAGAAGAGACAATTGCCGCTGTGAGCTTTTCAATTACTCCCAGAGACGAAGTGTGAGACGCAGCCGTGCAGGATGATTGGATTACACAGAATGAGACAGAAGCCATCTGTGAGCCACACGTAAGCTGCTGAGTGCCAGGACGAGCACCCTTCGGAGACAACTGAGTCCTCATTCCATTCGTAGTTTGGTCAAGTTTGAAAGATGAGTTGATTGTTTTTAGATGGCGTTGCAAATAGGCAGGGATTTGAAATACTCCCTGGCTGTAGGAGTAATGACTGTCTCCTACTTAAATTAGAAACATGGATTTTCGGTTAGGAGGTCCCGAGATGGTCTCCAAAGAATGCTGCTGGCATTCGTGTTGAAGCATGGCCCGTTCTCTCGCACGTTGGGCCTGCTAAGGAAAGAAATCATTTGCCCCTTCACGTCAGGACAAAGCAATACAGGAGTTCTGGTTTGGGGTTGAGAAAGAGAGTGAGCCTTGTGCTGTAAGACAAAGGCCTGTAGCCATCAGTAACAAGTTTTCACGAATTGCCAGGATACATGTGATACTGGAGCTCTGCCTCTCTGTGCCCTGAGGATCCGGAATGAGTCCTTCACTTCCATCACCACATCTTCTGACTGGCACCAGCTTCCAACTTACAGATGGGGATTTATTTGTTTTGGGGTCCTTTTCCAATGATAACACCTTCTTCGCCTCTTCTCAATCAATCACATTCTGCAGTACATACCCCCATTCAGAAGAGCGTGGGCTCTGCTAAAAGGGAAAAGATTGTCTTAGCAAGCCCAGGGTTTGGTACCTTTCTTAGGGAAAGCCTGAGCGGCTCAGTCCTTAGTCGTTGGCCTTCGGCTGAGGTCCTGATCCCTGGGTCCTGGGATTGAGCCCTGCTCAGCAGAAAGTCTGCTTCTCGTTCTTCCTCTACTGTTCCCCCTCCTTGTGTTCCCTGTCTCACTGTCTCTCTCACTCTGTTAAATAAATAAATAAAATCTTTAAAAAATAAAATAAAAAATAAATTTGACTGTCATAAAACATATTATTAATATTATCAATGCTCTTGTATTAATAGGACTTAGATAATTCCTTTGGTCCATGGGTGCCCTGCACATCTATTTGCATTATGAATTCTTACAGAAGAAAGTCCCTTTTGCCTGCCAGTATGTTCGTAACAGCTCCCAGTGTCTGCTTTCAGATTTTGGCAAATGGGGAACCCTCAGTCATGGGTTGACTATTCTAGTTCTGTGCTTTTCCGGGCTTGCGACAACAATGAGTGAGGCTTTCTTCCTGAAAAGCCCAGAGAGAGCTTCCTGGGAGTCACAGCCCAGTACAGAGTAAAGGACCTGTGCCTCCAACACTTACAGTGTTTTGTATATAATGCTATTCCATCAGAATTATTCAATTCTGTGGTAATTACACCAAACTTATCCTCTCACAAAGTTGGCCTCGTACACTGGGAGCCAACACGAATTTCAATAATAACCACTCCATTGGATTAAAATATTGAAACGTACTAATCTTCTATAATGACACTAGGAAAAGTAAGTGGCCAATGAAACATACTATGTGGAGATGGCGTGTGTGTGTGTGTGTGTGTGGTTACACCTACAACAACAAATATCTTTTATTTGAACCACTACTATGAACTCTTGTAAGCTGAGAGTATGATATAGAGACACACACACACTCAATAGCTCTAACTCTGTTTTCCAACTTTGCCATTAGATGGATAAAATATATCCATGTGTAGTGTTATAAGTATATGTGTGTGTGCATTCCTTCTCATTCATTCATTGATTACATCCATGCGGAAGGTAAGGAATAAAATGTGGAAATCTTTTCACATTCTTGTATTCTGACTTGTGCCCCTTGTTATTTTTTCATGTTTGAAAGCAATCTTCGTGTCCCTTTGTGTAACTTGTATTCGGGGTTCTTTGCTGAAACCCGACTTAGCGATTTCCTTCATAGTAGAGACATTCAGAAATGTCAAGGTATTAAGTAGATATTTTCAAGACAATGGTACATAATTGAGAGCTGCTCTCTGATAAAGTTAGAGGAGAAAATATGTTCAGGTCCATGATCCTGAATCTTCTGGGCCAGATATGTTTCCAAATTCAGAAAATCTAAAATTTTAAGCAGATAATACAATCCATATAATACATTACATCATATGCCCAAGGGGTCTGGAACTTCCTTCTGTGTTCAAACACATTGTTTGAGCAGCTCAATGTATGAATATTCACCCCACATGGGATAAACAAAAAATGTAAATGATTTTATGTTGGTTTATGTCAGGTTTTGACACCAAATTAGTTCAGGTCAAGTAATATTCTACCACCCTAAGAATGCTAAAGTATAGTTTTCAGAAATTTTAAATTTAAGGTTGATAGATAACAAATTATAGACAAGTACCAATTTAATCATAAGAATCTGAAGACTGAAGGTTGCCTGTCTGGCTCAATCAGTGGACCATGTGACTCTTGATCTCAGGGTCATGTGTTAAAGTCCCACACTGGGTATAGAGATTACTTAAAAATAAAATCATCAAAAAGAAAAAAAAATCCAAAGACTGCTGTTGATGACAGAATTGCAAATACAATTTTAAATGATATGATGAAGCTGAAGATGCTGCTTTAACACCATCACATTATCCATAGGAAATTTAAAAAAAAAAGTACAATTCCTTTGCTCCCAGTGCCAGAATTAAATGAAACTGGTTCCCGCTAATGCTTCCTGCTCCTTCTATTTTAGCCAGCTTGGCTTTGGAAGCCTGGTGTTGTATATTTTTAGTTTGACTGATTTTCTCTAACCCATTTCTCCCTTTCACGGCCTCCTACCACATCTGTTGTTCAGCGTGTTCTTGAAATTAAAATAAAGTACTCTACAGGATATCTCTAAATCATAAAAACATATTAAGAACAAATAGGCTCTATTTTCTTTCAGGGAGCCATGGAAATACCAATAACCCAAGTTGAGGTAAATTTCTTTCTGTTTATAGCCTTCACGGAGTTTCCTTTAGGTTTGGGCCCATGTTAAAGAGAAGATACATGGATACATGCATAAGTACACACTGATTTCATTGTTTCAGATTTACTAGGTAATCAACTGTGTCTTGAAAGGTAAAGTCACAATAAGGGACAGCAACTCTAAATAGTTATGGCACAGAATCCAAAAACAGTTGGCACCAGCAAGTTGTTATGTCCATATTTCCTCCTGTAGACCTAAGCCAGGGCTACTAGTAACTGTAAATGTGGACACATGAGTTTCACTATCTCTCGATTCCCTACTTTTAAGCTGGTTGACCACAGATCTGGCCCTACAGGACATTAAAGAGTGGAAGAACATTGGGAGGATGAAGGGAAAACATCTGGAGAGAAGATACATTGTATCAACTTGAAATAATGCCTGGAAAAGACACCTACAACTTAGGGCAAATTCAATACAGTGATTACAGAGTTAAAATAAATACTGAATGATAAACTTAGAGCCCTGACTCAAAGAATGTGAACTGGATCTTCATTAGGAAGCGGCTCTGGTGCAAAGAGAAGGAGAGGGTGTCCATTCCGAAAAGAAAAATGGAAAATACAGAGGAAGTGAAAGCAAGCCAATGACAGCGTCTTTGCCCGAAAGGGAAAGAGCCCGAGGCCACCGAGGAATGCTGGTTGCTGGAGGCCTCAAAGGATGAGCCAGAGAATTGTATTTTGGTTCAAAATAAAATAGCACTGTTCTGGAGCAGCGGCATGGTCGATAAAGTCAGCACAGAAGGAAAATTATTCTAATTGCAGTGTGGAATCAAAGACTTACAGAGAGGATAATGGTTGGTTTATTGGAAAAGGCCTGGGATTTAAGTTTGTTTAGATCTACAATATGTGAAGAAGATTCGATTTCTAAACACACGTTGGTGACAAAATGGGCTGTCCCAGTGAGAGGGGCTGAAGAAGAAGGTAAAACAAAGAAGAGGAAAAATGGCTTCCAGGTTTTGACAAGAAACCAAGGTGGTTGTGATGCTGTTGATAAGAATGCTGAGTCAAATAAGTCAAGCAGAGAAAGACAATTATCATATGATTTCAGTCCTATGTGGAACATAAGGAATAGCAGCGGACCACAGGGGAAGGGAGGGAAAATCGAATGGGAAGGAATCAGAGAGGAAGACACACCATGAGAGACTCTGGACTCCAGGAACTAAACTGAGGATTATGGGAGGGAGTGAGGGGGTGGGGGGATGAGGTGACTGGGGGATGGGCATTAAAGGGGGGCATGTGGGGATGAGCACTGGGTGTTAAACACAACTAATGAATCGTCGAACATTACATCAAAAACTCATGATGTACTATACGCTTGTTAACTGAACATTTAAAAAAGGAGGGAGAAATTAAGGAAATATGAAATTAGAAACAACCTAGCAACGTGTTGGGAGTCAACAGGTGACGTTTCAGGGCCTGGGCAAGCTCCAGGGGGCGTCAGAGTCACCTGAAGTGCTTATTGAAGTACAGGTGCAGAAAGTCGCCCTTGGAATTTCCCATTCAGTAGGTCTCAGATGGCCCCAGGGCTTGCATTTCTGGGTACCACATGTTGAGAACCATTACTTTAAACCACATTCTCAGGGGCACTGGGTGACTCAGTGGGTTAAACATCGAACTCTCAGGTCATGCTCTCAGAGTCCTGAGATGGGACTGGGTGGGGAGTCTGCTAGAGATTCTCTCCCTCTCTCTGTGCGCATCCCCTTGCTATGTGGGCTCCCGCACTCTAAAATAAATAAATAAATCTTTAAAAATCCATCAATCAGTCATGTACTCAAAGGCAGCGATGATGGAGGCAAGGAGGGAGGGCTGGGGCCAACAGCACAAATGTGGGAATTATCCACACCCAAGTCATTGGTGAAACTATGTTGTGGGGATTTCTGATTTACAGCACCTTCGATCATTTTTATGCTCTCTATCATCTGTTTCCTTAATTATATTGCACACATTAAAGTGAAATAAGGGTTGGGTCTCTGGCAGCTGGAATAAAAGGGACTGAATGTTTAAGAAATAAAAACACTTGTTCTGAAAATAGACAAGGAGAGCAGAAGGGAAGATTCGAGCATAGCTTTTGAAGGAGGCGACAGAAAGATTCGACAGGAAATTGCAATCAGGCGTTTCATGGAGGTAGGAAGAAGGATCTCTAGGTGCTTGACAGTCTACTGGAGAAATGTCCTCTTCCTCTCTGTGAAAAAGCAAAAAGGCAGAAAGTTTGAAAGAAGGAAAGTTAATAAGTCTACTTTGTATTTTAATTATTGTCAAGTACCCAGGTGCTTCAGTGAAGAGTTTCGTGTACATATAAATTACTTCTGTGCCCTAGCATATTTGCAGAAATCTAAATGAGATGTTGTTCCATTTAAAATTTAAATAACTCCCTTGAGAAAATGCCAACCAGATTGCTTCAACTAGAAGTCAATGCATAAACATGTATTTGTTATTTACTTGTTAATGTGTTCGGCATCTTTACGTATTTTGGTCTTTTTGCAGAAATCTGAAGTCCTCTGTAATGTGATTTGATGACCCTAAAATAAAGTAGAAGGAACTAAGCAAACAATATTATAGTAGATGCAGGGGACTATAGAGAGCCCCCCTACCAACAGCGCATTTCAGAGGTAATGATTACAAAGTGTGATACTCCACTGTTCCAAAAGAGTTCAGACGTGCATCAGCTTGCACCGTTTGCAAAATGGCAGATTGTGATCCACAAGTGCAACCTTTTTTTTAATGGTGACTCAGCTGAGGGAAGTTCTCTTGAGACCTAAGAGCGCTGAGGGCGATTAAGGGGCGCCCTTGGCTTTGTTCAGCAGGCTCAGGCTGACTCAGCCTTGGTCCTGGCAAGGCAGCTGCTGGCAGAAGTGTGCAGGCATTTTACATGTTGTCTTCTGACTGGAACTTACCTCTTACAGGAATAATTTGAAGTTAAAATGGGGGTGGGAGGAAGTTCAAATTCAATGCTTAGTCCTTGAAAATGCACAACTTCCATCCTCCAACTGGGAAAAAATTGGACTGAAGACAGATTATACTAAAAAAAAAAAATGCCCCTAGGGTTTCTTGGATATAAAATTGTTTTTTGAAAACAACAATATGATGAGTAAGAGTGAATGAATCAGAAACATACGGATTAAATTTTCCCAGAATTTGCATGGATTTGGAAGTCATGGAGAAAAGGGCACTTGGCAAGATGTGTTTGAGATTTTACCCAACCAAAAACATTTGGGAAATAATGCGAGGTGCTTTGGTGGATGCAAAGCTGTGCCAAATTCTTTCATTTTTATAAGCTGTACTACCATAAAAAAAAAAAAGGAATAAAAATGACCTAATTGTAATTAATGAAGACATGGAAGACTGTCTGTAGAGCAGCAAGCAAGTTCTACAGATAATCATCCGCTTTCCAAGGGATTAGGCTCAGGGAGTTCAAGAGCAAATCTCAGTCAAACGGGGACAAGTAGTTGTGTGAAATACATATGTTCTCTGCCCGTGGATACCGAGGAAATACACCTGATGCTGCTGAGATGGTTTTATTGGCGGGCCATTTTTCTCCCTCACCTATGTGAAATTAAAATCAATGATGAGGACAGTAATTGAAGCATGGTTGGAAGAAAAACACATGGTAGTGCTTATCTGTATGTATTATTAGCATTTTTTTTTTTTTTAAAGTACACAGCATGTCAGTTGCTGACAGCCTTGGGCTGAGAGTGCTGTAAAGGCCTTCTGGTACATCTAATATCAGGTAAGACAGCCAGATTTATACAAACTTTGGCACTTCAGCAGTCCAAATAAGCTTCAAGTTGCTTTATAAGCATTTACAAATGATTTATGGGAAAAATGTGTTTTTAAAAAAACTCAGTTCTATTGTCTTCATTGTGCTAAATATTTTTGGGTCTTAGAAGAGTTCTCAGGATAAGGATTTTTTCCCCCCAGTGCCTTTCTCTGGTGGATCAAATAAAAACATAACAATCATGTAAGATCTTATTCATTAACTACTTTTATGTAATAGCTTAGAGAGTGTCCATGTAGATAAAGACATTTTCCAAATATTCACTGTTTAGCTGAAAAAAAAAAAAAAGAGGTAAAGAAGAGGAACACAAGGCACAGTGAGTGCTTCTGTAGAGACAGACTGGAAAGTATGAGTATCTTGGTAGTATTTAATCCACAGACCTAACATTTAAGCTTATACCACAGACACATGCAAAGATATTTGAGACATAGACCTACTCCCGATTTGCTCTTAACTCAGGGTAAGGGGGTTCCTGATTTCCTTACTTTGCAGATGGGCTCTTGCTTCCTGGAAGGGAGGTTTCTATAGTCATAAGAGCTATCATAAGCACTTCATTTCCTGACGAACAAGCTAATAGTAAGGGCAACTTTGAAGTGAAATGCAAGATGAGCTAGAGAATCATCCACAGAGCAGGTCTTGCTGGGGTGTCCATTATTACTTGAGTAAAGTACACTGCTTGTGGAAATAATATTTGAAGTAGACGACAGTCCCTCCATCTGGCATCTTAACTTGAGCAATATCATATGCATGGAAGGGGAGTTTGAAAGGGCCAACAGCAATGCAAAAATGGGGGCATCTACTCAGGAGATGTTAAGAGAGACCCAAGACGCAAATGTTGGGTTTGTTTAAGTCTTTCTGTACAGAAAATATCTATCCATTCAAAGGGGATTGGGACATTTATGTTTCCAGAGAGGAGGTCCTGAACCCTTCGTGAATGTCCAAATTTGTGAATTCCACCATAATATACTATTTTCCTGCAAACAAAATAAAACCACAAGGGAACATGTATGTACCTCTTCAGACACATGATTTATTTTTCTCATTAAATGAGCACATTTTTACTATTTCTGGGACTTTCTGAATCAGTTTTACAATTTCCTTTTACTTGTTTCCACATAGAACCTACAGGGAAACTCAGTTGCCTCACAGAGCTAAGCCATTGTGAACCCTAATACACCACTTTTCAATATATCAGAGATTTCTATGTTTTTGGCTCAAAGTCATTAATTTCTCATATCAGCTTACTTCATTTTCACTTCTTTCATTATTGGCCTTCACAATTGACTTTTTCTCCCCCCGGGACCTTTTTAAAGAAACAGACACAGTTTCTCTCTCTCTCTCTTTTTTTTTTTTTTAAAGATTTTATTTATTTATTTATTTGACAGACAGAGATCACAAGTAGGCAGAGAGGCAGGCAGAGAGAGAGGTGGAGGCAGGCTCCCTGCGGAGCAGAGATCCCGATGCGGGGCTCGATCCCAGGACCGAAGGCAGAGGCTTAACCCACTGAGCCACCCAGGCGCCCCAGTTTCTCTCTTTTTATCAGACTTCCTACATGTGCCATGTTAGAGAAAGAAAAGATGCTGTGTTGAGGTGTGGCTGCTGCATGAATGGTGCATGAATGTCTGGTTGTCCCCTTAGCAAAGTGGCCAATGCTTACAGATGAACTCTGGAGCATCTGCAACTTAAGTTGGGCTCCTCAGCCTGGGGTCACCTCCTCCAGGGAGGCTTCCAAGGCCTACCCTAAGTTACCCAACTTCTTAGTTATTATTTCTACGTGTGTGTTTCTCTGGTACCCTGAACATTGCCTGTGATCTTGTCGCTGTCCATTGTGATTACCTGGTTGCTTATTTTTATACCCATTAGATTGTAAGCCCTAGGAAGGCAAGTACTGTGTCTGACTTAGTTTGTTTATTTCTATCACCAAGGCACATAGAAAGGTTCCCAGAACATAGCAGGAACTCAATATGTCCACGTTACATACTGAGTTCCATTCAGATTTGTACAGTCCTTCAATAAAATGTGGTATTTGCTAAAGGACTATGTACATTTGAAAGCACAAATAAGATCAAGAATGTGCAAAAGTTGGCCAATAGATTTAAACATGATACAAAGATTTCCAGACTAAAGATATTTTAAAAACTACTTTAAAGTGTACCTTTTCTTTTAGAAAGAATTTTCAACAATGCAACAATGTATCTTACACAAGCTTTCATTTTCTTCTGTTCTCGAACATCGAATACCCTGTTGGCCGCTTTAGATGTCATTGAGAAACCAATGGACACTGAAACTTGTTGCTTTCCAAATGCCTAATGATATCCATCTTTGTTTTAAGGTACTCCATTCAAGAGACCTGTCCTTTTTGTCACCAATACCAACATTTTCACTTTTTCCATTTGCATCGTTTTATGAAATAATAAGGGGTAGGCCAGTGATGATTAAAATGACTATTCTAACAGTGGTGGACAGGCCAGAAAATCTCCAGGCCAGAAGAGCTGAGGTCTGGGAGGCCAGACCTCTGAGAGCTCCCCCACCTGAGGTCAGTCCATCCGCAAGAGTGTGCTTGCATATATCAACTTCCCTCCCTCCCTGGGACCACTCCGCAGCCGACAGCCAGCGCCCCTCCCTCTCCTACTGTACCAATTTCCTAACAACTCCCTGCTCTGACTTTGGCCCCAGACAGTACCCCAGTTTTCACAGAGCAGCAGGAAGGATCCTTTAGAAATAGAACTCAAATCACTGGTTTAAAATCCTCCTTTGGCTTCTCATCGCTTTTAGCACAAGGTTCTGATTTCTTATTCTAGTGCACAAAGGCCTCCCGGACTGGGCTGGTCTATCTCTCTGACCCCATCTTGTACCACCCCGTGGACTCTTACCTGCCCACTGGCCTTCATTTCATCTTCAATGCACCAAGCTCTTCCCCACCTCATGGCCTTTATAATCTGTTCCTTCCACCTGTGTTTCCTTTCATTTGTGCTTTTTCTTTTTTTCCTCCAGATCTCAGGCTATGTGTCCTTTAAAGCAGCCGTCTGACGACCCATTTTGCATCTTTGTGTAGAAGTCACTGCTCTGTGGCAATTTTCTCTCTTTTGTTTTCTTTTTTTTCTTTTCTTTTTTCTTTTTTTTTTTTTTTTTTGGTGATTATCAGTTTCCTCTCAAGAATGAAGCTCTTTTGAGAGCAGGAGCTTACATCTCCTGGGGAAGCTGAAGCTATTGGTTAATGGGTAGTTCTCAGATTTTCTTTCCCCATACCAAAAGCTGATTACATCTTTAAAAAGAAAATCATGTCAGGAAGATTCTAAATGCTAACAAACTCCCTTTGTCCCTGAGATGACCTTCTTCCCGAGTGCAGTGGGTTCTTGGGAAGATCAGATGCATGGGAAGTACTAGCAAACGTGCTGCACGCCCTCAAGGGGGGAGGTGGTGGGAGTGGAGGCACGGAACACAAGCCGGAAACATTCGACATGGTACCTGATACATGGTAGGCAGCAAATGTTCATGGGCTCATATATTTTTCACCTATTATTCCCTAATCCCTTTATTCATTTCATCGTTAGATGCGGTTCACCATACCCCGGGGGGGCACGAGCAGCGACTGATTGTAAAAGGGACCTGTCTTCAGACAGGGATAAGAAGTAAATCTACTAAAGCCGTTAAAAAGTAGAGAAGTTGGGCCTGGAACTGGCTGCTTTGCAGCTTTCAGTATGAGGGAATATCAAAGGCAGCAAGGAACTTAACGGCCTGGAACTGAACAGGCTCAACAGAGAAACTTTCCTAAGAAGATGAATTTGATAAAACACTGTTGGAGGATCTCAGTTTGTACTTGATCTTAGCATCGCTGTAGACTTTTATGTCCTTACAGGTAGGAGTTAAATCTACAAATTTGCCAAATACATTGACAGTTAGATATCACTTTACTTACTGTGATTGTGTATGAAGAACTCTAAAAATTCATACTATAAAATACTAAATTACTATGCTTACAAATTCTGGGTCAGCAATTCAAGAAGGACACCGTTGGTTAGTGGTTCTCACTTAGGACTCTCTTGTAGTTACAGTCAAATTTTGGTTGGGGTGATGGTCCAAGGTCTTGACTGGGGCTTGAGAATGTACTTCCAAGAGGGCTTCATCCTCCAGAGTGAGTAATCCAAGAGATCAGGATGGAAGGTACAACACCTTTCATGACTTCGACTGTCACCACTCTCACTTCTGTACTCTATTGGTCACACCCAGTCATCTTGGATTCAGTAGGGGAGTAGAAGCTACCGGGGTGTGGATACCAAGGGTGAGAATCATATGGGGTCATTTTGGAAGCTGGCTAATGCACATATCATGGAATACTAACATTGGGGTTAAATAATACGACTACAGAATGCCCAAGGACCAAAAAAAAAAAAAAAAGATTTTTTCCATGACTAAAGTTAAGAAAAAATAATCAATTGTAGCAATTGGTAATATAATTTGTAACTATTGTGTATACTTTTAAGTTTTAAAATAAAAAAAATTAAGGTAGGATTTTATTTTTTAAAATGAAAACATATGATTGTATATGAGAATACAAAATTGTATTAATCCTAGAAAATTCCAAATATCTTTGTAGACAAAATTATTATTAATCCATTCATTCATCCAAATACTCATTTTACTCGAATTTATTGAATAACTGCTATATACAGTCTTGTAAAAGCAGCAATGAAAGAAGGATTTCTTTTAAAGCAACTTAGGCCAATAAAGATATTGGTGCTTTGACCAAGAAATTTCAGAAAGGAATGATTCTCTACATAGATCTCTGCCTTAAAAAAAAAAAAAAATCACCCCCCAAAAAAGTTTGGAACATTTGAATCCATTTCCTGATAATTTTCCACTATTCCTTCCAGTGCAAATCCACAGTCAGTGTGGGGTGGGAGCCTGAAAATTAGGTTTTAATAATCACTAGGCTTGACATATAGTTTGTTTTTTGTTTAGAGACATATATTTTTATGTACACACATACTGGCATGCGCGCGCGCGCACACACACACACACACACACACGCACATTCCCACAAAGTGCTGGGCTGATGTTAAGTCGTGCAGCTGAATTTTGAACTTCAGGTTCTTCCTTCTGAAAATCAAGTCCAGATGACTCTAAAAAAAAAGCTAACCGTAAGAATGAGAGAACAGGTTTTACCAAATTTAGAACCACTCAAAGCCTGATGGAATCCACGTTTAAATAAACCAAGTTTTCCAAATTTCTCTGGGTTTTGCTTTGCTGAGCATTAGTGGGCCCTTCCAGTAACTTAAAAGAAGAAGGAGACGAGGAGAAACAGCAGCAGTGGTTCCTGAAATAAGTTCTGCCACTTCTTAGAAATTGAACAGGGATGATAAAACACCACCCTGAGAACCTGACTGTTGACTTCACTCCCAGATACTGAAGGATTCGGTTACCCTTTAATGTCTGAATAGCTCCAAACAGGTGGGAGAAGGAGGATGTTTCTTTTGAGTTTTACCAAACCCAAAGCATTTGAAAGGTACCTGGAAATAAATGAGACCAAACTACCCCTGGATTTATAACAGATACTCTGTTACAGAGTTGGGCATATTCAAAATTCATGAAAAGAACCATTCAACCACACCCTTTGAGACTGCCGTGTTGCAGACAGGTGTTCCATAAACAAGTCCGTAAGCTCTGTATTTACATTTCTAGCCTGGTGTTCTTGTGAAATTCAACCATAATGGCTCTTGAATCCAACAACTCAGCAGAGCATAGTTGAACAGATACAAATTTACATAGAACGTTTTGTGCCAACACAGGATATTTATGTTTGAAGATAGCAATGACATTCCTGGAAAATATGAAGTTTTGCATAAAAACCTCAGGTGAGATAACACTTGATATACTAATGAAACTGAGCCAGCTTGAACTAATTGCTATGGTATAAATTCACATAGTTTCTTCATCATGGGGTAAAAAAATAATGATCTATTCCAGGAAGTGAAACCTGATTGCATGAAACTGAACCCACGCAAAACTGAAGCTATTCAGATAAACAAAATTTCCTCCAAGAAGCACGACAGTGCCCTTCTCTAAGACATTAAATGCTTAATAGTACATTTGAGATTTAAACTTACCCATCAGAAAATTTAAAAATAAGTACTTGGTTTACAAGAATCTTTTGTCCCTTCCTTCAATTGCAAGATCACTTTGATCTTCATGCCTGCTCATTTGGGGCAGCACATTTATTATGTAAGAAAGAGATTTTGGAGAAAGTTTTATTATTATAATCACCAGTCTTTTAGTCAATGTTAATGTAAATGGTCATTCACGGACCTGGTCAGCCCCATGACTTACTGTATCTGACATATATAGTGCTAGTAAAAATGATTTGAGAAAGATTTTTCTTATTTTTCAGTTGCTCCAAAGTTTTGCTTTGAATAAATTATTAATCACTTAACTCACAGCAATGAGTAAGACGCTCAGAGACTACTGAAAAGAAAAAAAGACTTCTTTCAGGATTTCCCCTTGGCCTTACCAACAGAAGAATGATGAAACAACAGAAACCAAAACCAAACCCAAACCAAACAGGTCACACTGAGAGCAGGCGAGAGAGGGATGGGTCCTCATTGCCTAGGACAGGTACAAGGGTAACAGTGCCTGGCTGGGGTGGGAATCCAGAGGACATAGAAGCCAAATTTAATGGTAACTTAGAGTCAGGACTTAGAAAGAAATAAGACCAGGAAATGTGTCAAATTCATTTAGGAAGTTGGGGGAATTTGGAAATTCACAAAGAATGTAAAAATCTACGCAAAATTTCACCCCTCAGATATAATCTTGGTTAAATTTCAGAGTATTAATGTAATGGTTTTGGTTGTTGTTTTGTAACAATAGAGATTATATTTTGTAACTTTTCTTTTACTAAGGTATAATTGATGTACTACATTAGTTTCAGGTGTACAACATAAGGAGTTGATATTTGTACATATTGTGAAATGATCACTACAATAAGTCTAATTAACATCCATCACACACACAACTACAAAAAAAAACATTTTTTTATTGTGATGAGGACTCTTAAGATCTACCATCTTAGCAGCTTTCCAAATTGCAATACATTACTATTAACATATAGTCATCACAAATGTACATTACATCCCCACAAGTTATTTATTTTATAACTGGTTTGTACCTGAACCCAAATTCTGTAAATTCCTATTAACATTTCCATGTTCCAAGAACTAATCTGTGTTTAGAGGGCTATGAATTACCACATGGTATGGAAGTCTCATTCTCCTTAACAAATCCCTAATTGCTGGATTGACCACATAAGAATGTGGCTGGAACTATTGCTCTTGTACTATTTTAAATGATGCTGTGATATGGATTCTTTTGTGTTTATGAATAAATCTTTGCATATGGTAGATAACTAAAAGTGGAATTTCTGGGCCCATGAGTTTGCACATTTTCCAGACATCCATGAGGTACTGAGTGTTCCTCTAGAAAGACTGTAAAACTGATAACCAGTAGTACAGGCAAGGTGAGGCTGTTTTCAAACCTTTAGACCCAGTTCTTGCCTCAGTGGATCTTACAGGGACAATACCTGGGGCCTAGAATTTGGAAGAAAGAGGGAAAAGCCCAGTTAAAATTGGCATTGTGTGCAGCCATGTTTTGTCTGTTTTCTCTGCTTATTTCATACCATCTTTTTCTTCTTTTTTAAAAATTTAAATTCAGTTAATTAACATAGAGCGTATTATTGGTTTCAGAGGTAGAGTTAGTGATTCATCAGTTGTATATAACACCCAGTGCTCATTACATCACGTGCTCCCCTTAATGTCCATCACCCAGTTACCCCATACCCCCACTCCCCTCCCCTCTGGCAACCTTCAGTTTGTTTCCTATGATTAAGGGTCTCTTATGGTTTGCCTCCCTCTCTGATTTCATCTTGAGTTTTCCCTTCCTTCCCCTATGATCCTCTCTTTTGTTTCTTAAATTCTGCATATGAATGAGATCGTATGATAATTATCTTTCCCTGATTGAGACTTATTTCACTTAGCATAATATCCTCTAGTTCCATCCACTCATAGCAAATGCCAAGATTTCATTTTTTGATGGCTGGGTAGTATTCCACTGTGTGTGTGGGGGGGGGTGTGTGGGTGTGTGTGTGTATACCACATCTGCTTCATCCATTCATCTTTTGATAGGTTGATGGACATGTAGGCTCTTTCCATAGTTTGGCTATTGTGGACGTTGCTGCTATAAACATTCAGGTGCAGATGCCCCAGGTAAGTCACCCAGTGGTGCAGTTGCTGGGTCATAGGGTAGCTCTATTTTCAACTTTTTGAGGAACCTCCATACTGTTTTCCAGAGTGGCTACACCAGTTTGCATTCTCACCAATAGTACAAAAGGGTTCCTCTTTCACTGCATCCTTACCGACATGTCCTTTCCTAAGTTGTTAATTTTAGCCATTCTGACTGGTGTGAGGTGGTATCTCATTGTAGTTTTGATTTGTATTTCCCTGATGCTGAGTGATGTTAAACATTTTTTTATGCGTCTATTGGTCATTTGGATGTCTTCTTTGGAGAAATGTCTGTTCATGTCTTCTGCCCATTTACTGATTGAATTATTTGTTTTGTGGGTGTTGAGTTCGATAAGTTTTTTTTATAGATTTTTGGATACTAGCCCTTTATCTGATAAGACATTTGCAGATATCTTCTCCCATTCTCTCAGTTGTCTTCTGCTTTTGCCGACTGTTTCCTTTGCTGTGCAAAAGCTTTTTATCTTAGGAGAACACATTACACATAAGAGCACCATTGGGCAGTGCTAAGTAGCAGAAAGCAGGATAAAATTAAGCTTCATAATTTTTATCTTAAGACTGGGAGAGATTTATGGACTTTTTGAAGGTTATACAAGCAACTCAAGACATGACCTAAGAATAAAACACAGACTAGTGACTATTCAGGTAATTATCAAACCAATTTTTTTCTAATAAAAGTAACTCAGTTTAATTTCTAGGTTAATTTAAAATTAATAAAAGATGTCAGATGAATAGCTCAGAAGATTCCTACCTTCTTAATCTATGATCGAAACAATAGCATGTTTCTAATAACATCATTCACAAGTGAGCTAAAATTGTGTCCTCTCTGTGGCCATAACTCAGAACTATGGCAGAATTATATGTGTCTAAGAAACTTAAGTCAGTATCTTGAGACTTTTTTAAATGCCCTGATGAATAGAAAATTGTGGGTGGGGGGGAGTCACCATGGCAGGGCAGAAGCCCTCACACAGGAAATGTAAATTGAAATGATTAAATCGCTTTGGTCATGTTTAATTATTCTGTGGTCATTTTGCCACAGATTATCTTTCTAAATCTACTTTCTGGCTTTCTTCATATATCACACAACTGTGAGGCAGCACAGTTTGAGGAGCACAGTGGACAGGAAAACCAGGATTCTTGGCTTGACTACTAACTAACTCAAAGACTTTTGAGGATAATTCCCTGACCCTTTCTGGTCTGCAGTTCCTTAACTGTCATGTAGCAACTTATATTTATGATAAGCAAAGACCACTAATGAATGTAGATATGAGCCAGCTGAGCCTACATGGTGATTAAGGTATTTGACTATGAAGCCTGATTGCAGGTTCAAATCCCATCTGCCCACCACTTAATAACCACGTAACTTCAGGAAATTTGCCTAACCTCTCTGTGTGTCAGTGTCCTCATCCATAAAACATGAATAATAACAGCTCCTACCTCTGACAGTTCGTGTGAGAAATCAGTTATAGAGTTCTTGCCTGTCTTATGGTAAACACCCACTACCTGTCGGCTGCCAATAATACATGCTCATCATACGTGGCAGAAATTTATTACATAAGACCCTTCCATTCACTCGGTTTAGGAATCCTTTGGAGATTAATCTTTTTATTGCATCTCTTTGTGCACTAGTGTAACTCAATGTCTTTCTAGCAGTAATGATTTTTTTCATTCTCATGGCTCGATCTTCATTTTCTGAATAACTTTTTTCTACTTACAGAGGCCTTCATTTCCTCTTTATCTTCTCATTTGGGATCTGCTTTCAGAAAAACACGAGAAGAGCTGTTTTTATTGATGATTTAATTATATTCAGTTAGCTGTTAAAATACGTTGCAAATGTCATGAGAGCCTCAAATTTGTTATCTTGGTCTTTCAAAGTTATTTTGAGTCACATCAGTCATTCTGTTGAATGAAAATTCAGATGAGGCGATCGACTACAGTGTTGAAATTTATCATTATGTGTCTCCATTTGGGTCCTCCTCTAAGGGAGCTTAGTTATTAGAGAGGCAGAAAAACCTCATGACAATGTGATTTAGCCTGGAAAGGTCCTTCAGTTGTTCCCAGCGGTGAACTGGACTAACAAGCAAGCCTTTTGTGTAAAAAAGGATTTTTATTAGTATCCAAAGTTTATTAACAAATATGCAATTACTTTAGTTCTCATGTGATAAAAGCAAAAAAGCAAAATTAAATAAGCGATCAACATAAATTCAGATATGGCCTTGCATAGGCTCTGGTATTTTCATGGTGCAAGAGTCTTCCATGTCAAGGGAAAATACGTAAAGCATAAAAGATGTTACAACACTCCATTATTTCAGTTCATGAAAGGGTGACAAGCAATAAAATATATGCAAAAGAACTCTATCTATGTTCCCTATCTATGTATCCATCTATCATCCACCATACCAAAGATGCAAAGATTAATCAATCACTATCTCAAATTTGTGATAGTTTAGGGAGTTGCAGTTTTTCTTGGATTTATATTAATAAGATAAAGAAACAAAACCATTCTTGGAAAAAAATCAATCCTCCTTGCCCCCACTTTTTAAAGAAGAGATTTTTCTCCAAAATATTGTGATGCTCATTTTTAAGATGAGTTATTGAAGTGGTTGCAATTTGTGATTATTTGTTTCAATCCAAATGTTAAAAGGGGGGGACTTCGTGTATTTTAGCTCGCTTTTTAACATACCTAAGTAAACTTGGGGATTATTTTAAATTTCAGATGTAAAACACACAATGTAGGGAAATCAGAGCAATAACTAAGTTTTAACATCAAACAGTCTGATGAGGATAGCACCTCATCAATTTGAAGTGTTTTCTAAATATGCAAAGTGATTGGGAGCCATAAATTACCTTTCAATCCCAGTTTTTGATGGCGAAGCATTTCTGAACTTCCCGCAACAAAGGGGTTCGTTTCAAGAATGAGCAATGTCTCCATTTCACTATATATTCTAATTCCAATCATGTCTGACTGTCCTAAAGTCAGGGGCTTGGGCCATGTTATTTTACTGACCCATGTTATTACCTTGCTTTTCACTAAGAGCCATTTCAAGAAATACTAGTATGAGGCACCATTGCAGAGAGTACTGCTGGCCTTCTCTCCAACTGGCTTTTCGTGTGAGGAAAGCTCTTCTCCCTCAGGCATCTTTTTTTTTCCCCCCCTTCTAAAGAAAATGAGATTTTTATTTCTTTTTTTGCTTTGTCTTCCTGGAAGCTCATAGGCAAAATAAAATATGACAGCTCTGTTGGATTTTAGGATATGCTTACATGTGTTTTCACGTCATGTTCTTTTCTCCTGGACCCGTTTTTACTTCAGTATTTATAATTCCTAATTTCCTCTAAATATTTGCTGTATGCTGCTTTAAATTCTTTGAGGAAAAAGGTCATGGCTGGATAGCTAGCTAGCCAGATATGATTGATAGATCTGAGGAACATGAGAGGAATCTTAGTTGGCTGAGGTTTATAAACAAGGAGGGAATGGGTTCTTAAAAGTAATATTTTATGCAGATGGCAAAAGTATACATTCGTTAATGAAAATGTAGACAAGTTAAAAACAAAAATAAAATTCCCACTATGTAACCTGCGAGAGACATCTGCTGCTAATGCTTTGGTGTAGTTCTCCTCAGTATGCGGTCTCACACAGGATATGCCGCAGATGAGCACTCACTCTGGGCAAGCTCTCAACGTAGGCAGTTCACACACAACATCACATCATCCTCACATCTCGGGGGCAGGTGCTACCCTCCTCCCACCAACCACGAATGAAGAAACTGAGACACGCAGAGACTATCTAATTGGCTCAGAGTTAATTATATTAACATCCCAGTTTGGGTCCAGGCCAGCTAACCTGGAAGTGTGTGCCTCACCACTGTTCTGGGCTGTCACTGAGAATAAGTGTCATTTTTATTAAAAATCCTTCCAAGTTGAGGGGCACTTGCGTGGCTCAGTCAGTTAAGCATCGAACTCTTGATTTCAGTTCAGGCCTGGATCTCGGAATTGTAGGTTCATGCCCTGCCTTGGGTTCCATGGTGGGTGTGGAGCCTACTTAAAAAGTAAAAATTACTTCAAAGTTGAGTGTGCTGAGCCTCCTACAATGCACTTGATTGGTTGGAAGCTGAGTTTTTCCTGAGATGAACCTCATGACATGGTCCCTCTAGGAAGATTCACCAAGATGCATTATTGCGCATACTCCGAGTTCCCTCCATCAACTGTATTCTATACTTTAAGGTTACCATGACTAACTCCCTCGTTATGTCTTACTGCTCATATGGATGCCTAGTTGCCAAAAGTTTCCGGACCACTGATTCCATAATGCTCACTTAGCTGACACTGACTTCTTCCAATCTAGGGAAATATATATTCACTACATATGACAGACAAGGGCTAATAACCTTAAAAAACAAAAAGCACATGGTAATCAATAAGAAAAAAACAAACTCACTAGAAAAATTGGTAAGGGATAAAAAGCATAAAATAAAATAGAAAATACTACTGTTCCATAAACATACAAAAATATACCGAGTCTCACTTTTGATTTTCAAAATAGTGAGAATCTGAGCTCAGCTTCCTCCCTCCCCTATTGATAAATTGGCAAGTAAAAGGGTGTAAGGGAAATAAGCATTCTCAGAAACCATTAACAAGAGAAACTTTGGCGCAAACTTTTGTGAAATAATTTGGCATTATTTATTAAATATTTAAAGGATTTGCCTTTTGATCTTGCAACATCACTGTTAAGCACTTACACTGAGGCTATATTGCACATTTGCACAGAGATAGAGGATAAATTATTTTTGTAACAATTTGTATAATAAAAATCTGTAAACAACCTAGCTACTTATATGTAGGAGATTAGATTTACAGATTGTGGTCATTCATACAATGAAATATCGCTCAGTGGTTAAGAAGGATGATATATCATCCTTCTTAACCATATATATATATATATATATATATATATATATATATATATATATATGACAAGATTTAGATACACTATGCATGCCAAGCAGCAGCTTAGCTTAGTGATTATGAGTAGTTCCCAGAGGCTAATTGCCTTAGTGCAGACTCTGGAACCATACCTGAATTTGAATTCTGGCCCCACCACATAGAGCTGGGATTTTCTATAGCAAGTATCGTAATCTCTGTATGACTCACTTTGCTTATCTGCAAAGTAGACACAAGAACAATCCCCATCCTTTAGGTTGTGATGAGGATTAAACAAGGCAGTGTTTGCAAAGTGCTTGGAGGAGGGCTTGGCCCTTACAGAGTAGAGAGCATTATACCATTTTTAAAAAAATAAAATAAATACTGATATGGAAAGTTCTTTAAAGTAATGAAGTAGAAAATGAAATGAGACAGAACAGTATAATTCCATATATTTTTTTAAGATTTTATTTTATTTATTTGACAGAGAGAGAGATCACAAGTAGCGGAGAGGCAGGCAGGGGTGGGGGGAGTAGGCTCCCTGCTGAGGAGAGAGCCTGATGCAGGGCTCGATCCCAGGACCCTGGGATCATGACCTGAGCGGAAGGCAGAGGTTTAACCCGCCTAGCCACCCAGGTGCCCCATAATTCCATATATCTTTAAAAAAAAAATGATGGAGGTGGGTTACATGTTCGCACAAGAACGCAACATTTCAGGAAACCACAGCCAGAAATGTTAAGTTTACTCCTGTGATATAGACAGGAAGTAGATGATCTCAGAGCCCTTTTATTTTCAACCTCTGTACACTTTGAAGTGCTTCTATTTCTATTTTGTCAGGAAATAAAAGAAACAGCAGCAACAGCTCCTGGAAGATTTTGAGAGTCAGAGGCTTGTTTGCCCCAAGCTCACAAAGGACCTCTGCAGGGGGTAGGTTGAATGCCACCAGCCAGGCTCACATCTCGCCTCTGACTCAGCCAAAATACCGTCTCTGTCTTCCTATCTCTCTCTCTATCTCTGTCGTTCTCTCTCACACACATGGGCGCACACACACACACACATACACAGACACGTACACGGACTTGGCCAAAATACTATCTTTTCTCTAACACACACACACACACATTTACACACACTCACACATGCAAACTCACACAAAAGCACGCACGTGCACATGTGTTACAAAATTAGAAATAAGCACAATTTTTGTTCCTATTTTAAATTAATGATATTAAATTTTCTTCAAAAATGGGATTTTAGCAATTGCACCATCTTCTACCACGTACGTGTACCACATCCTTTCCTGAATGGCTTTAAGGAACTAAATCAGCCTCGTTAAGCAGAGAATCAAGTCAGGGTGTCCTGTGACCTGCACGAAGCATCTATGCAGCCTTCTTTTTTCATTTTTTTTACTGTCCTTGACATTTTCTTCCTCATCATTATAAAAATGCAGCAAGGATCTGGCAAGCTCATTCACTGTAAGGCACAAATTACTAGAATGGTGGGAAAAAAACTGATACCGATAGGAGAAAAGAAAAAAAAAAAAAAAACCAAACCCCACAACTCTGCATTTTAACAAGGAACAAACCATTAATCCAAAGATTTAATTTCAGAGGTAGATTTTCAGTAATCATCAAGAGGAGTAAGGGAAGGATTGAGTGGAATGGAGGAAACATTTAGAGCTGCCGTTAGCAGTTTGGACTCAGTAAATGTTGGTTGAATTGGAATATTCAGAGCCTGGCTCAAACAGGCCTTCACTCTGTCTTCCCTTCTTCCCTTTATTGTTGCAAATCACTACAGCATATGAACCTTAGGAAGTCAAACAAGTCACAACAATAACAGGAAACAACAGAGACTTCTGGAATATAAAATACTAGCTTTCCAATTTTGTCCACTCATGCTTTTTAGTTTTGTTATAACCTTGGGCAAGTTCACTCAGCGTCTCTGTGCCTCACTGTTCGCTACACAAAATGGTCTACCCTGCAAAGATGTCATGAGAAGCCATTTCCCACAATACGAAATTCTCTGCTTCTTGCTCTCATCCTTTCTTGAGCCCGGCTCACAGGGAAGGATGGATGTCAGAAGAGACAGCATTTCAAACCCTTGGCACTGAACATGAATTCAAATCTTGCCTTTAACCCATACCACCTAGGTGGGCAACTGAACTTCGCTTTGCCAATCAATATGCATAGGCTAAGATATATACATTTATCGTTTAACTTAATTGAATGTTAAGGGGCACCTGGGTGGCTCAGTGGGTTAAGCCTCTGCCTTCGGCTCAGGTCATGATTCCAGGGTGTTGGGATGGAGCCCCACATCAAGCTCTCTGCTCCTCAGGGAGCCTACTCCCCCCGCCCCCCCTCCCCCCGCCTGCCTCTCTGCCTACTTGGGATCTCTCTCTCTCTCTCTCTGTCAAATAAATAAATAAAATCTTTGAAAGAAAAAAAAAATAAATAATTGAATGTTAAGACCTATTGTGCCTACTGCCTAACACTTTCATCATCATTGGGAAGAGAGTCAAAAAGATAAAAATACATTTCACATTTTTGAGAACATAGTTTGAGTTAGGTTCTTTGGTGGATTACTCCCTTTCATCCTCAAAATAGCTGTTTAAGTTAGGTACTTTACACATAGAAAGATAAAAGTTTAGAGCTTGCCCAAGTGCACACACCTCAGGAGGAGCATAGCTGGCATTACAATTCTAAAGCTTCTATTTGCTCCGCGCTGCCTATGTGATCTTCAGACGTCTGTAGAGGCACATACAAATTAAGCATTACTATTATCATATTACTAAAAAGGTTATAAAACCAAAGGAGTGTGAGTCACCCAAATGGGGTGACTCACCAACATCTCTATTGTGAGAACTTCTTGTTCTGGAAATCTTCCCTCGATATGGAAAGGACTAATTTATGATGAAGTGTTTCATAAAATAAAACCATGATATGTCAATGACTATAACTGCGTATGCCAGCAATAGCTGGATTTTTCGACACAAAGGATTAACTTTCTGAGAGGTGTATAAAGTATAATTTAGATAGATATTTATATATGGATATTACATATGTAGGATAATATGTACATGTATTCTATACTAGACATATATACACATATATTTACATATATCTATATACTTATATATATGGTTGGACTCTTCATACATGACCTACTAACAGCTAAGACTTTTGTCAAGTGAGCTGTACATCTTCCAGCTACTTTCCTGGAGATCATCTTCGCATTATATCCATTCACGTTATTTTGCCTTCCCAGTAGTGTTATCACCATGGAAACCAAGGAAGCACATCTCGCACACCTGTCTCCTCTTCCCCCTTGAAGGCAGTAAAATGCCTCAGCGTCCATTCCGCAAACATTTCTGAGCTCTATCCTCACGCCAGTCGCCGGGCCAGGCCGGGCAAGGGGAACACCACCCAGGCAGACGTGAAGTCACTTCCGCTCCAGGCACTCACCAGTGGAATGAGATGAGATACGTTGGGGTGTGGTGTCGGTGACCCAAGGGAACTGCAATGGTGAGGAAGTGAAGAATAGAAAGTTCTTTCTGAAAATGGTGTCCACGGGGAGGGTCAGTGATTACTTTTTTGAGAAAGGATGAGAAGGCTGCTCAGGAAGCAGAGAGAAGGTACCAGAAGAATGTAAGCTTTCAAAGGGTTGCAAGCCACATGATTTCGTGGCTTTCTTTGGTGGGCTTTAGCAGGACAGAGATTGGAAAACAAGCCTCACCTTCAGGTAGAAAAGCCAGGGCATGAAGGCATCCTCCCCATCTTGATATTGAGGTCCCCCGTCTCCATGCTACTGAAAATATCCATCAACATGCCAGAATAGCTTGTCTCAAGCCATGCCACCTGGCCCCCCCCCAGGTAAGATTCATTGCATCGTCTTGTTTTGCCTAGTGTGTGCACGGACCCTTGAGCTATGTGGTGGTCAGTGGAGGTCTGTCATTCCAGCCAGAGGGAGGGTGCAATCAGCTCTGCCTGCCATTTGCTGTAGTTGTGGCCTCTGCCTGTTTGTTTGAATTGTCCAATCTTTGCCTTTTGCATCACTGTAATGGAGATATTAATACCCATCTCACAAGATTTGTGTGTAGGGGCAGTGAGAATTAAAGAAAAAATATACGTAAAACATTTAGCCTAGTTCCTGGCATATGGCACATGGTCAAACATTGTATTTAATGTTGCTTTACTTCCACACACATGTCATCTTCCTGCCTGATCTTTTCCTAATAGTCATGGCTTCTCATTTTCTTTCCTTTTCTACAGCCTGACCCTCACCCTACTTGTGTTTGAAACTGCCTCTTGACTCCCTCACACTAGCCAGATCCACACGTCCCTTAGCCTAGAGCAGCTTTTGTCCCTCCCCTAATAGGCTAGCTGCGTGGGCTGGGTTTGCCCTGCTCCCCCATCCCAGTACGAAAACCTGCTCTCAGGCGTCATGTATATCCCCACTCAGGAATACTCCGTGGCTTTTTAAAAAACACAAGATACCTAATATGAATATACTGACAAGGGGGAGCAGTCTAAGATCTCTAACTGAAAGGAAAAAGTGAGGTACAGTTCAGGCTGCATGGTAGGATCTCATTTTTTTATTTTGGATCTCATTTTTGAAATAAAGTCTACTTTATTATTCAAAAATTTTTCATAAGCACGTACTACTTTTACCATTGTGTATGGGTATTTTTAAAGAAATTTATATTAGTTACAGGCATTACAAAGACTCAGAGGAGATAGAAAATACAAATTAAAATGGAGTAATGTTGGTAAGGAGTTGCCTGATCTCGTGTTTTCCCAAGTGCTTGTGGATGGCAAACTTGACAGATGTTGATGCTTTTTCTTTTCTTTCTTTTTTTTTTTTTTTTTTGATAAATACAAAGATGAGCCTAGTCAAGTAAGTCAGAGAAGCACTAAGTTAGGTGAAGTCAGCAGGTTCATTTGTTTATTCAGGGAAATCTTTAAGGCTCTCATGTGCTCATGTTCCCTGTGTCTGCATAGTGAAAGATGGGTACTCACAGCACCATCTTTTTCTGTGGAATGAGCTGAGCATTTGGTGTTCCTTGGGAGAGGAAACTCCCCAAATTTGAGAAATGCTGACCTAAACTATTTCTCTCTTTAAATATCTCTATTTTTATCTTTGTTTGCTTTTACTCTCTTTCCACTTACACCCCACCAAGTATTTGTATCAGACTATTACACTTAAGCTCAAAACTTTGTCCACTTAATAACTATATTCAAAATCTCAGTGCCCAGTGAACCCAAAATATAAATAACTTCAGGGTGTTTACAATAAGCTCCAAACAAAAATCATCTAGCTAAAGTAAGTCCTCTCCTCTTGCTGGGAGAAATATCTCCTTTACTTAGGAGAGAAATTTTTATTTTTTTAAAAAATCACTTTTACATTTGATTCTTAAATTTGGCACATTCAACATTATTATTTGGGTCTTGTGTTCAGAGACTAAGCTGACCTTCAACAGCACTGAGTCCTCAGTTTAAAGGACATCATCATCAAGGGTCTTCACAAGGCCCTTTCTGGTGACGTTGGTTATTAATTTGTTCCTCCGCTTATTCCTTTTTGTATCCATCCCCCAATTCCTTTTCCTTCATCCAGTCATTCTGATGCATATAAATACACTGAATACAAATTTGGGGGATTTTACATTTGTGTACATTGTAGATTGTTTTATATTACAGTATTTTAATTTACAAAATGATACATGTTGCATAATTTTTTTCTGTCTTAACTTTTACACTCTGCACTGTTTTTTTTACTTTTAACTGTTGCATCATAGTTCATCATGAAAATTCATTCATTTTTGTCTATTCACTTCCCCAGTGATAGACATCTAGAAATCTTCCAGCTTTGTACCTCGACAAACAGCACTGTGATGATCATCGTGTATATCCCCTTGGACCCATGGGAGATTTTGGAGTGCATACCAAGGAGGAGGTATATACTGGATCATAGGATAAGGATATTCTTAAGTGTTGTCATATTGCTGGTGTGCATGACTGCACTTGTCTACATTCCTACTGGTAATGAGTGAGGCTTTATATGATACCACATTCTCTTTTATTTAAGTTTTTATTTATTTATTTTTTTAGTCATCTCTCCTCCCAACATGGGGCTCGAACTCACTGCCCAGAGACCAAGAGTCACATGCTCTTCTGACTCAGCCAGCCAGGCGCCCCAATACCACGTTCTTATGCCAAAACTTTTCATTGGCCAGATTCTAATTTTTGCAAGTCTAATTGACACAAATTAATACCTCACTTTTATTTGCAATTTTGTGAGAATTATTCCAACCCTGCTGCCCAGGATTTTATGAGATTTTGACTGTATTGAATAGTCAAATAGGAACAACCATGAAATTCTTCAAGTCACACAGGCCAAAATGTGCATATAATAAATCTATGAGTGTTGCAACTATGTGTGTATATTTTGCTAAGCAATATTGAATGAAAAACAGAAAGCCACCACATTCAAAGAACATCCTAGTATTATTTGCTAAAAATTGAAATGTTCGTTTTATCATTCTCTACATTCTTCTTGTAACAGGAAATGACTTCTGAATATACTGCCTCATCTGTCATTGTCAAGGATTAAATATGAACCAAATTTGCAAGGTATTTTTTTTAAGTTTGCTAGAGCAGAATAATGTGATTGTCAACACTTTTAAACATTTTATGACTTTGGAATCTTTCCTTAAAAAAAAAAACACACATTGTCAAACTAATTAAAATTGGTCATGAATATTAATGTTTGAGTTGAAAACAACTGCCACTAGGTGGCAAACAATCTACACATAGAATTATACAAAAGAGAAAATTATAAATACACTATCATATATGCATATTATACTAGGCAGTGAAAAAATATATAGTTAATACAGTATCTTCTAGGTATTGTTAATAATATCACTACTGGAAACATAAGCATGATGGTACAAATAGTAACAAATGTTCTTGGTGAAAAATTAAGTGAAAAAAAAATTTTTTAAGAGAATGAGACTAGCAGACAGTTAGCTTTACATCTAACATTTGTCCTTAATGTAGAGCTGGCACGTGAACATTTATTATTTATCTTGTCTGTGCTTTCCAAGTAACGCATCTCCCTGTGGTTGAAGATACATTGATGATGAAACACTACAGCCCTGAATGACCTTGAACTTGTCCTAAGGCCTCTTGTTTAGTTTCAGGGTTTCTATATAGTTACCAGATTTTATACCATGTTGCTTGTAAAGGAAAATGAGGATTTTCCTTTCACCATTTGATTCAACCATCTTGGAAATGGGGTAAACAGGAAGTTTTGGTGAAGAATGTAGACTCTTGCTAGACTGCCATGTTTGAATAGTAGCACAACTACTGACAAGTTGCATAACTGTGGTAGATTGCATTATTCTTCCCAAATAATAAATTTCTCTTCTGATGAGAGGATGATGATATGTTTCTCATCCTATTGCTCGTGGGCTTGACCATATGTGTGCTCTGGCCAGTGGAATGTGAGGAAACACAATGTATACCATACCTAGCAAGCAGCTTTATGAGTTGTTATAGGTTTCCATCACCTCTCTTACTCATTCCCTCTACTAAAAAAAATGGTGTGTCCTTACTAAGGGTTGCCTACTTCTTTAGCCTAGCATCTGCATTGAGAAGAGTCATAAAGAAAAACTAAGGAAAATGACATGCAAGTACCAAAATATAATATGAGTGAAAAATAAGTATGCATTGTTATAAGCTATTGGAATTTTGAAGTTAGTTTTTTTTTTTTAAAGATTTTATTTATTTATTTGACAGAGATCACAAGTAGACAGAGAGGCAGGCAGAGAGAGAGAGAGAGAGAGGGAAGCAGGCTCCCTGCCGAGCAGAGAGCCCGATACGGGACTCGATCCCAGGACCCTGAGATCATGACCTGAGCCGAAGGCAGCGGCTTAACCCACTGAGCCACCCAGGCGCCCCAGTTTTTTTTTTTTTTTTTTTTTTTTTTAATCACAGCATTACCTACTGAAAACTGACTATTACAATCACTTTGGGCCTCAGTTTCTTCACCTATAAAATGGAGCTGATAATATTTTTCATCTCATAGGTTTTGTGGGGAGAGTGAATGAGCTAATACATATAAAGAGTATAAAATAGTACTTTGCATCATAGTGGATTGATATCTTTATTAAAATAGTCTAAATGTATATGCAATAAGAGCTCTCATTTATTGAATAACTTATAGTCTAGGAATGTCTTGCTTATGATTTCATTTAATCATACAATATCTTTCTAAAATTTTGACATTATTGGTGGGGGTGAGAGGTTGCATGATCCTGGTGGTGGGTATTATGGAGGGCACATATTGCATGGAGCACTGGGTGTGGTGCATAAACAATGAATGCTGGAACACTGAAAAGAAATAAAATAACAAAATAAAAACTAACTAAATAAATATTCACTATAAATAAATATTCACTATAAAAATATTTTATTTATTTTAGAGAGAGAGAGAGAGCACATGTGAGTTGGAGGGGATAGGGGTAGCAGCGAGGGGGTGGGGCAAAGGGTGGAGGGAGAGAGACAAGCAGACTCTGCGCTGAGCATAGAGGCTGATATGGCATTCCATCCCATGGCCCTGAGATCATGACCTGAGGTGAAACCAAGAGTCAGCCGCTTAACCACCTGAGCCACCCAGGCTCCCCTAAGGTATTGACCTTCTTACTTTATAGAAGAGGACACTGGTAATCAGAAAGACCTCTTAATTCAGTGATTATCCACTCATTTGTGGCTAAGGACTAATTTTGGGGTGTGCTTTTCCCCAGTCACAGACTTATATGTTTGGAAAATACAATAAAAATGAGTTATTAGAAAATGTAATGAAATTAACGAATTTAAAAAGACATACAAAATAGAATTCCAATTTTTATTATTAGATTCAATAAATATGAAATTACATTTTAATTAATATTATTAAAACAGCATTTTTAAAAATTATAAAAACTAGCCACATTATTCAGTGAAAATCAATGACTAACATGGAAAATCACTATTTGACTCCTAATTTTGTTATCATTTCATAGTTGTAACTAAACAAAACTTATGAATGAAAAGGAATTTCCCAAATTAAATATACATACTTTAAACTACACACAGTTTCTAATATGACAAAGAAGCTTGCTCCTTATTTGTTAGCTCATCTAATCTACTTTCATTTTAATAACACTCAGAGTCGAGTCACAAGTCTCACAGACCTGTTTTGATGGCAATGGAAGAAGAAATTTTGAAGCAATTTCAGGATATTTATTTTTTACTTCAATCAAATTGAAGCAAATGATGCAGTATATTTAGAAATTATATTTTGTCAGGAGGCAAATCCAGCAATGTATCTTGTAGAGTTATGGTAGTTCCTCTGCCGCTTATCTGCAGTTTTGCTTCCAGTGGTTTCAGCCACCCCATCAACCGCTGTCTAGGCACAGAGGATCTCCCTTCTGACGAATTGTCAAGAAGGTCAGTAGAAGGCTAATGCTGCGTCACAATGCCTACATCATTCAGATGAACTGCCAGAAGGTCAACAGACGCCCAACATTACCTCATTATATCTATGTCATTTGCCTCACTCTATGTCCTCACGTAGGCATTTTAGCATCTCGCATCATCACAAGAAGGATGAAGACAGTCCAGGATGGTACTTCAAGAGAGAAAGTGAGAGAGACCACATTCACATAACATATTACAGCATATTGTTGTGATTGTTCTCTTTTATTATTAGTTATTATTGTTAATCTCTTACTGTGTCTACTTTACAAATTAGTTTTATCATAGATGGGTATGTATAAGAAAAAAACGTAGTGTATATAGGGTTTGGTATTTTCTGTGGTTTCAGGCATCTGCTGGGGGTCTTGAAACCTCTCCCCTGCAGATAAGGGTGGGACTATGATATAATTGAATTTAAATTATTTTTTTAACGAAATAAAAAAATTCTACATTTAACACTTCTGGATTGCGGTTGACAAACTAACCCGAAAATACCATGTCATAACCAGGTCCTCCTGGGGACAATGAATAGGCATCTTTGAGTTGATGTAGTGTGAATACATGTAAGAGTCAGCCTGTGACTTCAAGAACTAAACTGTTCTGGACTTTCTTCACTGAGATTCAGCAATACTCTCAAGAGACTGAGCATATTATGTTAACCATACTGGACTTAAAATAAAAGCTTAATTAAAAAAAAAAAAAAGCAACAGGGGCACGTGAGTGGCTCAGTAGATTAAAGCCTCTGCCTTCAGCTCGGGTCATGGTCCCAGGGTCCTGGGATCGAGCCCCGCATCGGACTTTCCGCTCAGCAGGGAGCCTGTTTCCTCCCCTCTCTCTGCCTGCCTCTCTGCCTACTTGTGATCTCTGTCTGTCAAATAAATAAATAAATCTTTAAAAAAAAAAGCAACAAATAAAAAAGAGACTGAACCTATTGATCACCCTCAAATATTTTCTCCTCTCTTTTTAAGAATTGTCATTCTATTTGTGTTTTTATTTCAGTTTTTTAAAATTGATATGTGATAGATATACAGCATTTTATTAGTTTCATGTGTAGGGGATAGTGATTTGGTATTTGTATATATGATGAAATGATCACCACAATTAATTCTAGGTAACATCCATGACCATACATGGTTACGATTTTTTTCTTTGAGATGAGAGCTTCTAAGATCTACTCTCCTAGTACCTTTAAAATGTACCATAGAGCATTATTAACTGTAATCACCATTACATCATCCTTTTAAATATTTTAAAATCATTTTATTATATTGGATATTATGAGTCTTTTTAAATGCAAAGAATATCCATATATTGAGAACATTGGCATTTTAACATAAAACAGTTACTTTGCTCTCTTAATTGTATTCAATATAAGTATTTATCAAGGAAATTTCACCTACCCATATAAATGTAAAAAAATATAAACAAGCTCTTTCTTAAAAGGTAAAACATTTTATTTTATTTTTCTTAAATTACTTTATTTCTTTTCTTTTTAAGATTTTATTTATTTATTTGACAGAGATCACAAGTAGGCAGAGAGGCAGGCAGACAGAAGGGGGGAAGCAGACTCCCCGCTGAGCAGAGAGCCCGATGCGGGGCTTGATCCCAGGACCCTGGGATCATGACCTGAGCTGAAGGCAGAGGCTTTAACTCACTGAGCCACCCAGGTGCCCCTTCATTTTTTTTTAAAGTAGACTGCACACCCAATATGGAGCTCAAATTCACAACCCCATGATCAAGAATCACATGCTCTCCACTCTGGAAAACAGTATGGACATTCCTCAAAAACTTAAAAATAGGACTACCTTGCAGTTCAATAATTTCACTACCAGTTATTTACACAAAGGGTACAAGAACATTGACTTGAAGGGACACATGCATCCCCATGTTTATAGCAGCATTATCAGCAATAGACAAATTATGGGAAAAGCTCAAATGCCCATCGACTGATGAATGGGTAGGGAAGATGTGGTGTGTGTGTGTGTGTGTGTGTATACACAAAATGTGTATATATATAATGTATATATATTTACGTATATAAAAAGTGGAATTATATATACATACACATATATGTATATATATAACAGAATAAACAGAATATTTTGTTTACATTTATTATAGACTATACATATATATATATAAAACATATAACAGAATATTACTCAGCCATAAAAAGGAATGAAATCTTACTATTTACAACAACAGGGTTAGAGCTAGAGTGTATTATGCTAAACCAACTAAGTCAGGCAGAGAAGGACAAATACCATATGATTTCACTTATAAGTGGAATTTAAGAAATGAAACAGATGAATGTAAGGGGAAAAAAAAGAGAGAGCAGGAAACCCTAAAACACACTCTTAACTATAGGGAACAAACTGAGGGTTGCTGGAAAGGAGGAAGATAGGGGGATGGGCTAAATGGGTGATGGGTATTAAGGAGGGCACTTGTGATGAGCATTGGGTGTTATATGTAAGTGAAGAGTCACTAAATTCTACTCTTGAAACAAATTTTACACTACATGTTAACCAACTCGAATTTAAATAAAAACTTTAAACAATAAGTACATAATATAATAATAAATACATAAATAAACAAAATCATTCAGCTCCTTAAAAAAAAAAATCACGTGCTCTACTGACTGAGCCAGCCAGGCACCCATAAAATGTAAGATATTTTATTTTATTTATTATTTATTTTTTAAGATTTTATTTATTTATTTGACAGAGAGAGATCACAAGTAGGCAGAGAGGCAGGCAGAGAAAGAGGAGGAAGCAGGCTCCCCGCGAAGAAGAGACCCCAATGCAAGGCTCGATCCCAGGACCCTGGGATCATGACCTGAGCTGAAGGCAGAGGCTTTAACCCACTGAGCCACCCAGGTGCCCCAAATGTAAGACATTTTAAATCTTTCTTTTTTCTCTTTTAAAATGTACTTCTAATTCTTGAGAATTTTAACATATATATTTATGATGCATATTTATTCTTGAAAATCTTGTATTAGTCTCTAACACTTTATGTATATAACTTAAATTTTAAAATTCTATGAACAGAGGCTTTGTTTAAAATTCAACCTGGATTGAATTACCATTATGATTTTTAGTGTATAATTGAGCCAAACAGCATTTATTATAAACCTTGATAAATATGCATAAACATTAACAAAGTTCTGGAAATAAATCTTGTAATGAGATAAATGAGACTTTATTTATGTGTGAATATTACTTATTATTAAAAATATATATTTCCAGTATTCATTGTTATAGATGTAAGCACTGAGAAACAGTTTGCCTGAATAAGTAGATGGAACTGGGAAAGAATTTGTTATGGCCCTGTTATTCAATTTTTTGAACTCCTTTTGAGTTACATAACAAAAATCCATACTGGTCTATCATCAAAAATTCATTTATAATGATCTATTGTTTAAGAACTTAGGTTCTCCTTGAATTCTGATTTTAAAAAAATTAAAAAGGAACCTCTCATTTAGAAGGATTTGTTAACCAATCATTTGAATTATTCACCTTCTCAACACCACTAACCAATATTTGAAATTGTCCTTTTTTTTTAATTGCTGAAGTTTTTTCAACCAAGGAAAATATAAAACAGTACAATTCAGTTCAGGAGAGGTGGGTCATGGGGGATTATAAAAGCATACTGGAAAATGGGAAAGCACAGAAGAAACTTTTAGCAGTTTTAAGGGAGCATATGTATAAAGTTGAAGATCTGGAAATTGATTTCCTTAAAAATCACAGGATTTTATATAGGCCTTGGAACGTTTCCAGGTGCTCCCAGGTGTACACAAGCTCCAGTTTGAAGATTACTGCTCTATTGTCAGGAGAGTGTTCTTTCCTGAGATAGATGAAGAGGGCTTTGCTTTGTAAGTTGATCAAAGTCCACTTTCCAGTCAATAGACTTAATATCATTATTTTACAAGTTGCTATTTTGAGACAGAATGGACAACTCATTAGTTATTGTGTGTAAAGAGAAAGCTCTTGGCTAAATTAAGTCATATAAATGATCATGGTCATGCCAAAAGACAAAGCCATCTTTAATTCTAAAACTACCTTTCCTGCTAGGCTGTTTAATCAGAGAAAACTTTTCTCTAGATTCTAGGGATGCTGAACCACACAGAAACAGGTGGAAAGGTACTGAGAAAGCCTTCCCTGAAATCTCAGGCTTGACTAAGGACCCCTGTTCTCGTTATCCATAACTCTTTCTGCAGACCTTTATCTAAAAAAAGATATTAAAATCATTTTCTTATTATCTGTTTTCCCCACCAAATTGTGAAGTCCTTGGGGTAAAAGGATGTCATATTCATTTTTGAACCCCCATTCCTGCACAGTACTTGTTATATAGAAGTTCTCAATAAATACATATTGAAAAGAACCGCACTGAATGAGGTAGAAATCATTTATTTACATGGTGTATGTGAGATACAGATAAAACTTTTCTGCCCTTAAATAGTAACTCTACCAGTTATTCTTTTTTTTTTTAAGATTTTATTTATTTATTTGACAAAGAGAGAGATCAAAAGTAGGCAGAGAGGCAGGAAGAGAGGCAGGAAGGGGGGGGGGAAGCAGGCTCCCCGCTGAGCAGAGAGCCCAATGTGGGGCTTGATTCCAGGAGCCTGAGATCATAACCTGAGCCTAAGGCAGAGCCTTAACCCACTGAGCCACCCAGGTGCCCCTTTCCCACTTATTCTTAATTCCTCTGATAAAGCCTCTTGCATCTCCTAGAATCCTAATACTAAAAAATGAAATCTGATGAAGATTTAGCTGAGAAAATCATAACAGAGAGGAGAGAAATTACTTCCTACAGTGGGAACCATGTCTGTAACAACATGGTGGAGAGAGAATGTTCTAGGAGAACAAAGAGCTGGACACACCCATGACCAGCAAGGTCAGAGATGAGATTTGGGATTTGTTCCTAAGGATGGTAAATAGCCATCAGAGAATACTAAACAGAATATTGACATGATCTGATTTGGTTATTAGAAGATTTCTCAGGCAGCTATCTTTTCCTGGTAAAAAAAAAAAAAAAAAAAAAAAGCCAAGCTAGGATAATTATACAACTCTCCCACTAAAAACAGCCAAAACTTCTGGAAAAAATTTTAGAAATGTCTTTAAAACACTGAAAAGACAATAAATGTGTAAAGAACTTGGAAACAAAAACCAATAAAAAATGGGAAGCCTGAATGTTCAAGGAACCCAGTGAATTCCAAGCCGGATAAATTAAAAGAAGCCCATAGTTAGACATATCCTGCTGAAGCTGTAAAGCACCAAAAACAAGGAAAAAAATTCTTAAAGCAATCAGGAAAATTAACACATGCTAGTTTTCTTAGGGCTGCCATAACAAATTGACACAAATTGGGTGGCTTAAAACAACAGAAATTTAGTCTCTCCTATTCTGGAGACCAGAAGTCTGAAATCAATGTGTTGGCAGGGTTAATTCCCCCTGGGGCACCACACGAGAATCTGTTCCCTGCCTCTCTTCCAGCTTCCAGCGGTTGCTGGAAGTCCTTTGCATTCCTTGGCCCGCAGCTGCATCACTCCAAACTTTGCCTCCTACTTCACAGGACAGCATCCTGTGTCTCCATGTGTCCTCCCCTCTTTTTCTAAGGACAAGACATTCAATTTAGGATCTACCCTAAATCCAGGATCTACCCTAAATCTCGTCTTGAGATTCTGAACTTATTATATCTGCAAACACCATATTTCCAAGTATGGTCACATTCTGAGGTTCTAGATAGACATGAGATTTTGAGAGCCACCATTCAACCCAATATAGTTAGGTTACTTTCAAAAGAAAAATGGTAGACTGATTTTCCTACAGTAATAATAGAAGTTAAAAATACGAAATTATATTTTCACTATGCTGAAAGAAAGTGATTTTCAACCTAAGCGCAGTGAAAATATATTTTAAGAACAAAGGCAAAAAGATTCATTTTCAGACAGATGTTGGGCAAATTTACTACGAGGAGACATTCGCCAAATTAAATTATGAAGGGCACACTTCAGGCAGAAGGAAAATAGGCCTATGTACTGAAAAGAATTAAGAATGTAGATAAAGGTAAGTGTGTAAGTCTATATGAACAGTGACAATGTAAAATAATAATGATAATAATAATAATGGACTTTTTAAAAGATAAAAGTAAAAAAAAAATGACAGCTAAAATATATGAATCAGGATGGGGTAAAGTGAGTTAAAATGTTCTAAAAATTGTGGATTGTCTGAAAGCAAGGTAAAAGTAGTCATTACCTTTTTTGTTGATTTCATGTACACATTTTAAAATTTCTCAGGCAACCACTAAAGGAAGAGGGAAAGAGTGAATAAATTCCAAACAAGTAATCAAAAAGAATGCATAATAATTTAGATACACACACTCTCACACAATCAATCCCAAGGCAAACCGGGAAAAAGAAAAAGTAAACAGAATAGGTAGGACAAGTAGAAAGTACAAAATAAGATGCTAAATTTACACCAGGTATACCAGCAACAATTCTGTTAAACAAAACTAGACAGAATGAACCAAAGGACAAAGATTGTCAGAAAAATAAGAAATACAACTGCATGATATTTGTAATGAATATAACTCAGATACATATATATACAAAAGTTTGAAAATGAAGAGATACAAAAAAAGAAAGGGAAGTACTTACACTTCAAACTTTAAAGCAAAGTGCATTATTAGAGAAAAGATGATTACTTCATATTTATTATGAAGTTTCACTTGCCAGGATGATATAAAAATTTTGTATTTGTCTTCAACTAATAATAGAACATCAAACTCAATTTTTCAAAACAATAATTAAATGAAATAAAAAGAAAATCAATAATTATAGGGCATGATTTTAGTATACTTCTCAATAATGGAAAAACGAAATGAGTGAGTATAAGATTTGAAAAATAAGACTAGTAAAATTGACCTAGGGGACAAATTCAAATACTACTGAATATACAGTCTTTTTAAGCACAAATGAACCATTTTCAAAAATTGATCATATATGGAGCCATAAACATATTTCATCACATTTCAAAAGACTATAGAAATAATCGAAAATGTATTTTTCTAATATTTTCTGATCATACATACTAGATGTCATTTTTTAAAATGTGTATCTAAAATAGTCCCATGCTTATAAATTAAGAAATATCCTTTTACCAACCCATGGGTCACTTCTAAGTCTTGTAGAATGTAATTAAACTTGTTCTTAGAAGAAAATTTATAACCTTAAGTGTGTATGCTAACAAAATGCGAGCTAAAATTTAATGACCTAAGTATCTCTTATAAGATGTTAGACACAATCCAAGCAAAATAATTTCAAAAAGGGAGAAGGATGAAAATAACAAGGATAAGAACAGAGATGAATTAAATAGAAAATGTATAATGAAGAGGGTCAACTTAACCAAAAACTGGTTCTTCGAAAAGTTTAAATAGTCAGAATTCTAGTACTGCTGAATGTGAATGTGTGAGTGTGTGTGTGAGTGTGTGTGTATATGTGTGTGTGTGCATGAGAGTGAGAGAGAGAGAGAGACAGGCAGAATTCAGAAATTATTACATCAGGAATGAAGAGGGAGGCATTACCAGATGTTTTAAAAAGTTAATAAGAAAAAATTAGAAACAAATTATGCTAATACATTTAACATTTTATTTTTTTTTTATTTTTTTTTTTTTTAAAGATTTTATTTATTTATCTGACAGAGAGAGATCACAAGCAGGCAGAGGCAGACAGAGAGAGAGGAGGAAGCAGGCTCCCTGCTGAGCAGAGAGCCCGATGCGGGGCTCGATCCAGGATCCTGAATCATGACCCGAGCCGAAGGCAGCGGCTTAACCCACTGAGCCACTCAGGCGCCCCTACATTTAACATTTTAGACAAATAGACAATTACTAGGAAAAAATGCATCTTACTAAAATTGACTAGAGAAGAAATAGAAAAACAGTTCTCTTATACAGTTCTTCTAAGAAATTTTAATCAGTGAAGACTTTTCCACATACACACAAAAAATTCCACACCCATATGACTTTTATGGTGTGTTCTATCAAATGTTCAAGAATAAATCATTTTCATCTTACACATAGTTTTACATATGAAAAAGATCCCCCAAATCCATTTAGTAGGCTAACATAACATTCATTGAGAAAACGGATCAGCACACTACCAGAAAGAAAAAGGTCAATTCAACTCATGAACATAGTAAGAAAAATATTTAAAAAGATAATAGAGCATAAAGAATTGAAGTTTAACCCACTAAAGTTATATTTATCTAACACTAGGAAATAAACAAATGCAATTTTCCAGAAGTAACAAATTGAAGTATAATCACATGAGTATTTCATTTGATTAAAAATGTTTAATTAGGGGCGCCTGGGTGGCTCAGTGGGTTAAGCAGCTGCCTTCGGCTCAGGTCATGATCTCAGGGTCCTGGGATTGAGTCCCACATCAGGCTCTCTGCTCAGTGGGGAGCCTGCTTCCCTCTCTCTCTCTGCCTGTCTCTCTGTCTACTTGTGATCTCTCTCTGTCAAATAAATAAATAAAATCTTAAAAAAAATGTTTAATTACATTCGGCATTCATATATATATATATATATTTTTTTTTTTAATACCACTTGACAAGCTAGTAATAACAGTGGAATTCATTAATCCAGTAGAAGGTATCTACCGAACCCTACAGCAAAAATTTCTAGGGATGCCTGCGTGGCTCAGTTGGTTAAGTGGCTGCCTTTGGCTCAGGTCATGATCCCAGTGTCCTGGGATCGAGTCCCACATCAGGCTCCTTGCTCAGCAGGGAGCCTGCTTCTCCCTCTGCCTCTGCCTGCCACTCTGTCTGCCTGTGCTCACTCTCTCTGACAAATAAAAAAAAAAAATTTTCTAATGATGAAATATTAATATCTTTCTCTTTAAAATTGGGAATGAGATGAGAATGCCTGCTAGCACTACTTTTATGTAACATTTTATTGGAGATTTTAACCAGTACAAGTAGAGAGAAAATGAAGATATATATATATATATATATATATATATCTAGATATACATATATATCTAGATATATATATATATCTATAGATTATTATATTATATATATATATCTATAGATATATATATGTGTGTATTAAAAAGAACTAACACCACTGTCATATTTTCAGACAATGTAGTTGAGTAAACACAAAGTCCAAAATAATCTAGTTATAATTTATTAAAATTAATAAGAGAATCTAACAAGATTGATGAATATAATCTAAATATACAAAACTGTATGGTATACTACATATCTGCAATAATCATATGAAGTGAAATTAAAAGATATAATTTAAATAATACAAAAGAGTAAGAACTTAGAATTAAATATATTAAAAGATGTATACACTCTCTCCAGCAAATTTATAGAATATTATTGAGCACAGTTGCTTGTTGGAAGGAATACCTTCTGGTTACAGTTACAACAATTTTGAACACAAAATCACAAATGACATGCTGATAGCAAAAATGTTAACAAAGAAGTGTGAGAAGTATGGAAAGCTCTTCTTTACAAAAGAACACCACCTAATTAAAAAAAAAAATGATGGAATTTCAAGTCACTGTTTTGTAACCTCCATAGTAATAATTGATCATCAGTGGATGCCAAAATCATTAGGTGAAAGACTACCAGGGAACAAAATATGTATACAATTTTATAATGTCATCCAGTAGGTTTTTTATTAATTTCAAAGGAAAAAGTTACCTTTTCAAAGGTGAAATCTGGCAGACATCACCTTAATGAAGAAATCAAACTTGACATCAGCAATAATGAGACTCTGAATCAAGTGTGTTCTGAGGTGAACACTGAGGGGAAAACATCACCTCTCCCACAGTACTGCTGCCAAAAACCTTAACCAGAATCTAATTGCGAGGAAACAACTTATCTATGTTGAGGATTTATAAAACAATTGACCCAGGATCTTCAAAAGGTCAAATTCAAAAATGTCAATGTCATGAAAGACAAAAGAAGGAAGAGGAGGAGGAGGAGGACAATGAACTACCTTAAATTTAATGAGACAAGACACATGACATTGTATGATCCTAAATATTTTCTGGGTTTTTAAAAAAAAAATGCGCAGGCAGATAGGGCATACCGTTTTGGGCTTGCCAGAGAAGCAGAGCCATTATGAGTGACTTACTATGGAGGTTAGACCTCATGCAATTCTGGAAGCTAATGGAGTAGTCTATGCAGGCCAATGTTTCTGGGTCTAGTGTTAGACCAAAAATTGCTTTAGGTCAGCCAGTCTAGCTGTCAGGAAAGAAAGATGGATATGGACAACAGGAAAGGCAAACTAGCATCTGAGTCTGTTTTCTCACAACCCCAACCTCAGTGTGGTGGGAGACGTACAAGAGAAGGTGTCCCCTTCACCATGGAGCTGCACATGCACTAGTAGAAGCTGAACGAGATCTTGGCAGGAGCTGGAGGGGCAATGGGCTTGGGTGTTGTCCCACACCAAGTGAGCTAGCAGAGCACTGACAGTGTGTGTGAATTGCCACAGTGCCTGGTACCCAACACTGACCTTCAGAGTGTTGCAAAATGGCTGCAGCTTCACATCTACTTTCCAAATCTTATGCAAGTTTCTCTTACAAACAATGCTAAATCAGAACCACACAGAAAAGGGAATACTGAGAAATGTAGTTCATCTTAAATAAGTTAAAGTACGTAAAACTACCACAATCTACTCTTTACCAAGGTGGCATCTACACATTCCTCATTTGATCATACTTTTCTTACAAATATAGACAGTAACAAAATCCCGCTTCTGCCTAACCTGATGCAAATATTCCCTAGGCAACAAAAAGGCATGTGGACTCTTTCCTAGAAGTCAATGCAAAGCCCTTTGTCTATCTTTGGGTGGCATTCATACCTCTTCTAACTAAGCCCCACTCTTTCTTTGATATCTTGTAATTTAATACTGAGAGGTAAGGTTAATTACTATCCACACATTTTATTTTAGATGGTACAGGAGTGGTAGAGGGAAAAAAATTCAAGCAAGGAAGAAGTACTTAAAACTATTATAGTCTTTGTTTTTGCAACTGGTCATGTGGTCATAACTGGTATGTGTAATTATCTTCTTGCAGTCCCCATTCTCTCTTCTTGCCCTCAGCAAGAATTTCATGGTTCCTTGCCTGGTGGGTGACTCAGACCTTTATTCCTAAAGGGTCTGACCCATCAGTAGTCCCGCCTGTATTTAGTTGATGTAATTTTCCATTGACTTTATCACAGGATATGGAAGTACTAAGAGGCACCCCTCCAGGATCTCCTGCATCCCAGACATGCTTGTTCCAACCCCTCATGGTGTAGTAGCCTTTCTTGAGAGTCGAGATCAATCATCATAGCCATACAGTAATCTAAAACCCTAAAATAATTTGTGTCCTTTGCATTAGTGACATAAAGATGTTAGCAAAAAGAATATTGATCAATCATCATGGGTGGAAGCATTATGAAGTGAGGGGAGACACAGGGAATGGAAACAGTGAATATAGAAAACATTTTTTAAGAAATTTAATGGGAAGGAGCAAAAAGAGACAGCCATAGCTACAGAGATATGAGGTCAAGGGAGATTGTGTGTGTGTGCTTATGTCTGTGCTTCTAAGTGGGAGCTCTTGATACCTTTCCCAGCTCAGTAAGTGTAGAACTATGCACTCATTTATTCAAACCATAAGCTTAGGAATAATTCAAGTACACTTCCTTTCTTCTTCCTCTTATATCCAATCTATCAGTGAGTCCTGATGTCTGTCCCTCCATAATAAACCCAAATAAAATCATATTTTAGTACTTCCACTTACCATTCACTATGTGAACGATTGTAATAGCCTCTTAACTCCTTCCCTTGCTTCCATTCTTGTTGTTTATACTTCCCCCCACCCCAGTCCATTCTCCACAGAGCAGTCAGAGAGATCTTTTAGGGTATAAATCAGAACAGGCCCCTAGAATACAATAAGCCTCTTAATAGCTTTGCTTTTTATTTACCGACCAAGGCCTACACAGCAGTCCTTGATCTGGCCCCTATCTACCTCAACAACGGCAAATTCTACTTTCATGCTCCAACTAGTGTCCTTTTCTCTGATCCTTGAATATTTCAAACTTATTCCATCCCCTACTCCCCACCCCCACTCTCAGTCTTCGCATGTGCTCTTTGCTCTGCCTGGAATGTTTTTTCTCCCTCTGTGGCTCCTTACATGATTTTTTCTTAACATCTAGTCTCACTTCAAATGATCCTTCTCCAAGACACGCCTTCCCTCCATCTAAAATATAATTTCCCTCCCAGTGCATCATCTTTTGCCTTCATAGCACATCGCCATCTAAAATTATCATATATTGTTTGTTTGTTCATTTTCTTTCTTTCTTTCACTGTATAATAAACTCCCAAAAGTCTAAGACCTGTTTGTCTTTTTCAAGTTCTAATTCTAGAGCTAAGAAGAGTGGCTGGCACATGATAGGTACTCAGTGAATATTTGTTCAATACAAGTGAATGAATAATTTCCAAAGGAAAAAAGAGATAAACAAAACAATGGAGGAAATAATTTAAATTATTAGGGTGTGGTGCTAGATGTTCTCCCTCAGATGCATTGTCCACCCTTCCTGGCACTGTTCTGGGTCTTGGGAAGCTGACTACCATGGAGCTTCTACATGGTGGTCCCTCTGGTTAGTTTCTGGTTGGGTTGTGTCAGTAGTGGGTACTGGTACGAGACTGGAAAATAGTTAGGTCCAGAGTATTCCTTCTCTACTTCCTGGTGCTTCAGGACCACATCTCTGACAAGGACTGAATTTTCCTAAGATGACAGTCCCCCTTCCCCCACCATGACACTACAGTTCTCACTGAGCTCCAGTAACACTACTTCCAACTCTTGTTCCACACTCTACCATCTCTTCTATTTCCTAACCTTGCTAAAATTTCCATAAGTGTTCTCATTAAAAGTCTCTTCGTTAGAACCATTTAGAATATGCTGGATATCTACTGCCTGCCTTTCTGGACCCACTCTCCACCTTTTCCCACCATGTTTTGTGCCCTGAGAAGCTAAACTACGTAGACTTAACCAATGGGATCCCTTGACCAAAGGCTTCCAGTTAAGTTCAGCTAAAGGGAGATATCAGCATAGCTATCTTAAGAGATATCTTAAGTGTGGGACAGAAAGGAAGTCAGGGTATTTATACCTGCTCTCTATCTGCAAGGTTGTCTCCACATGAGTGCCTTCCCCCCTGCCAAAAGGACTTAGCTCTTGTCAGAAAGTTCACTCTCACATCCAAACTGTACATTCTTCCTTGCACCTTTATTTTTTTATTAACATACAATGTATTATTTCCTTCAGGGGTACAGGACTATGAATCATTGGTCTTACACAATTCACAGCACTCACTGTAGCACATACCATGCCCAATGTCCATAATGCAGCTACCACATCCCTCCCACCTCCCTCCCCTCCAGCAAGCTTCAGTTTGTTTCTGAGATTAAGAGCTTCTTATGGTTTGTCTCCCTTCCCAGTCCCATCTCATTTCATTTTTACCCTCCCTTCTCCTTACAACCCCCACCCTGCCTCTCCAATGCCTCATATCAGAGAGATCATATGATAATTCTTTGTCTGATTGACTTATTTTGCTCAGCATAATACTCTCTCATTCCATCCACATCATTGCAAAAGGCAAGATTTCATATTTGATGGCTTCATAGTATTCCATTGTATATATATACCACATCTTCTTTATCCATTCATCTGTTGATGGACATCTAAGCTCTTTCCATAGTTTGGCTATTGTGGACATGGCTGCTATAAATAGTTAGGTGCACATGCTCCTTCAGATCACTACATTTGTATCTTTAGGGTAAATACCCAGTAGTGTGATTGCCGGGTCATAGGGTAAATCTATTTTGAGCTTTTTGAAGAACCTCCATGCTCTTGTCCAGAGTGGCTGCACCAGCTTGCATTCCCACCAACAGTGTAGGTGGGTTCCCCTTTCTCTGCATCCTCACCAGCATCTGTCATTTCCTGACTTGTTAATTTTACCCATTCTGACTGGTGTGAGGCGGTATCTCACTGTAGTTTTGATTTGTGTTTCCCCGATGCTGAGTGATGTTGAGCACTTTTTCATGTGTCTGTTGGCCATCTGGATGTCTTCTTTGCAGAAATGTCTGTTCATGTGTTCTGCCCATTTCTTGATTGGATTATTTGTTCTTTGAGAGTTGAGTTTGATAAGTTCTTTATAGATTTTGGATACTAGCCCTTCATCTGATATGTCATTCACAAATATCTTCTCCCATTCTGTCAGTTGTCTTTTGGTTTTGTTGACTGTTTCCTATGTTGCACGAAAGCTTTTGGTCTTGATGAAGTCCCAATAGTTCATTTTTTGCCCTTGCTTCCTTTGCATTTGGTGATGTTTCTAGGAAGAAGTTGCTGCGGCTAAAGTCAAAGAGGTTGCTGCCTGCGTTATCCTCAAGGATTTTAATGGATTCCTGTCTCACACTGAGGTCTTTCATCCATTCTGAGTCTTTTCGTGTGTGGTGTAAGGAAATGGTCCAGTTTCATTCTTCTGCATGTGGATGTCCAGTTTTCCCAACACCATTTGTTGAAGAGACAGTCTTTTTTTCCACTGGACATCCTTTCCTGCTTTGTTGAAGATTAGTTGACCATAGAATTAAGGGTACATTTCTGGGCTCTCTATTCTGTTCCATTGATCTATATGTCTGTTTTTCTTTCTTTCTTTCTTTTTTTTAAATTTTATTTAATTATTTGACAGAGGGAGAGAGACATCACAAGTAGGCAGAGAGGCAGACACAGAGAGAGGGGGAACTAGGCTCTCTGCTGAGCAGAGAGCCCGATGCGGCGCTCAATCCCAGGACCCTGAGATCATGACCTGAGCCAAAAACAGAGGCTTAACCCACTGAGCCACCCAGGTCTGTTTTTGTGTCTGTTTTTGCGTCAGTATCATACTGTCTTGATGATTGCAGCTTTGTAATAGAGCTTGAAGTTTGGAATTGTGATGCCATCAACTTTGATTTTCTTTTTCAACATTTCTCTGGCTATTAGGGGTCCTTTCTGGTTCCATATAAATTTTAGGATTATTTGTTTCATTTCATTGAAAAAAAATGATGGTATTTTGATAGGGATTGCATTAAATGTGTAAATTGCTTTAGGTAGCATAGACATTTTCACAATATTTGTTCTTCCAATCCATAAGCATGCAAGGTTTTCCATTTCTTTGTGTCTTCAACAATTTCTTTCATGAGTACTTTATAGTTTTCTAAGTACAGATTCTTTGCCTTTTTGGTTAGATGTATTTCTAGGTATCTTATGGTTTTGGGTGCAATTGTAAATGGGATTGACTTCTTAATTTCTTTCTTCTGTCTTGTTGTTGGTGTATAGAAACACAGCTGATTTCTGTGCTTTGATTTTTATATCCTGACACTTTACTGAATTCCTGTATGAGTTCTGGCAGTTTTGGAGTGGAGTCTTTTAGGTTTTCCACATAAAATATCATCATCTGAAAAGTGTGAGGGTTTGACTTCTTTTTTACAATTCGGATGACTTTTATTTCTTTTTGTTGTCTGATTGCTGAGGCTAGGACTTCTAGTACCACGTTGAATAGCAGTGGTGATAGTGGACATCCCTGATATGTTCCTGACCTTAGGGAAAAACTCTGTTTTCCACCATTGAGAATGATATTTGCTGTGGGTTTTTCAAAGATGGCTTTTATGATATTGAGGTATGCACCCTTTGCCCCTACGCTGTGAAGAGTTTTGATCAAGAAAGGATGCTGTACTTTGTCAAATGCTTTTTCAGCATCTATTGAGAGTATCATATGGGTTCTTGTTCTTTCTTTTATTAATGTATTGTTTCACATTGATTGATTTGTGGAAGTTGAACCAACCTGGCAGCCCAGGAATAAAACCCACTTGGTGATGGTGAATAATCCTCTTAATATACTGTTGGATCCTATTGGCTAGTATTTTGGTGAGAATTTTTGCATTCATATTCATCAAGGATATTTGTCTGTAATTCTCCTTTTCGATGGGGTCTTTGTCAGCTTTTGGGATCAAGGTAATGTCGGCCTCATATAATGAATTTGGAAGTTTTCCTTCCATTTCTATTTTTTGGAACAGTTTTAGGAGAATAGTATTAATTCTTCTTTAAATGTTTGGTAGAATTCCCCTGGGAAACCGTCTGGCCGGTTTTTTGTTTTGTTTTGTTTTTTGTTTTTTTGTTTTTTTTTTTTTGGGAGATTTTTGATAACTGCTTCAATCTCCTTACTGGTTATGGGTCTGTTCAGGTTCTCTCTTTCTTCCTGGTTCAGTTTTGATAGTTTATATGTCTCTAGGAATGCATCCATTTCCTCCAGATTGTCAAATCTGCTGGTGTATAGTTGCTTACAATATGTTCTTATAATTGTTTGTATTTCTTTGGTGTTGGTTCTGATCTCTTCTCTTTCATTCATGATTTTATTAAATTGGGTCCTTTCTCTCTCTCTCTTTTTTTATAAGTCTGGCCAGGCATTTATCAATTCTTATTCATTCTTTCAAAGAACCAGGTCCTAGTTTCATTGATTTGTTCTACATTTCTTTTGGTTTCTATTTCATTGATTTCTGCTCTGATCTTTACAAGTTCTCTTCTACCACTGGGTTTAGGCGTTCTTTGCTGTTCTTTCACCAGCTCCTTTAGGTGTAGGGTTAGGTTGTGTATTTGACACCTTTCTTGTTTCTTGAGAAAGGCTTATATTGCTATATACTTTCTTCTCAGAACCGCCTTTGCTGTGTCCCAAAGATTTTGAACAGTTGTGTTTTCATTTTCATTTGTTTCCATGAATTTTTTTAAATTCTTCTTTAATTTCCTAGTTGACCCATTCATTCTTTAATAGGATGCTCTTTAGCTTCTATGTATTTGAGTTCTTTCCAATTTTCCTCTTGTGGTTGAGTTCTAGTTTCAAAGCATTGTGGTCTGAAAATATTCAGGGAATGATCCCAATCTTTTGGTACTTGTTGAGACCTGATTTGTGACCCAGGATATGGTCTATTCTGGGGAGTCTTCCATGTGCACTAGAGAAGAATGTGTATTCTGTTGCTTTGGGATGGAATGTTCTGAATATATCTGTGATGTCCTTCTCGTCCAGTGTGTCATTTAAAGCCTTTATTTCCTTATTGCTCTTTTGCTTAGATGATCTGACCATTTCAGTGTGGGGGGTGTTAAAGTCTCCTACTATTATTGTATCATTGTATTATTTATGTTTCTTTGATTTTGTTATGAATTGGTTTATATACTTGGCAGCTCCCATGTTAGAGGCATAGATATTTAAAACTATTAGATCTTCTTGTTGGACAGACCCTTTAAGTATGATATAGTGTCCTTCTTCATCTCTTATTATACTCTTTGGCTTAAAATCTAATTTATCTAATATAGGGATTGCCACCCCAGCTTCCATTTGATGTCCATTAGCATTGTAAATTGCCTTCCACCCTCTCACTTTAAATCTGGAGGTGTCTTTGGGTCTAAAATGAGTTTCTTGTAGACAGCAGATTGATGGGTTTTGTTTTTTAATCCATTCTGATACCTTGTCTTTTGATTGGGGCATTTAGGCCATTTATATTCAGGGTAACTATTGAAAGATATTAATTTAGTGCCATTGTATTGCCTGTAAGGTGACTGTTACTGTGTATTGTCTGTTCCTTTCTGGTCTACTACTTTTAGGCACTCTCTTTGCTTAGGGGACCCCTTTCAATATTTCCTGTAGCGCTGGTTTGGTGTTCACAAATTCTTTTAGTTTTTGTTTGTCCTGGAGGCTTTTTATCTCTCCTTCTATTTTCAGTGACAGCCTAGCTGGATATAGTATTCTTGGCTGCATATTTTTCTCATTTAGTGTTCTGAATATATCATGCCAGTCCTTTCTGGCCTGCCAGGTCTCTGTGGATAGGTCTGCTGCCAATCTAATATTTTTACCATTGTATGCTACAGACTTCTTTTCCCGGGCTGCTTTCAGGATTTTCTCTTTGTCACTGAGACTTGTCAGTTTTCCTATTAGATGACATGGTGTGGACCTATTTTTATTGATTTTGTGGGGGGTTCTCTGAACCTCCTGGATTTTGATGCTTGTTCCCTTTGCCAAGTTAAGGAAATGCTTTGCTATAATTTGCTCCAATATACCTTCTGCTCCTCTCTCTCTTTCTTCTTCTGCGATCCCAATTATTCTAACATTTTTTTGTCTTATGGTATCACTTATCTCTCAAATTCTTCCCTTGTGGTCCAGTAGTTGTTTATCTCTCTTTTTCTCAGCTTCTTTATTCTCCATCATTTGGTCTTCTATATCACTAATTCTATCTTCTGCCTCATTTATCCTAGCAGTAAGAGCCTCTTCTTTTTTTTCTTGCACCTAATTAATAGTTTATTTTTTTATTTTTTATTGCACCTCATTTATAGCTTTTTAAATTTCAATTTGGTTAAATTTTAGTTCTTTTATTTCTCTAGAAAAGGATTCTCTAGTATCTTCCATGCTTTTTTTGAACCCAGCTAGCACCTTGATAATCACCATTCTGAACTTCAGTTCTGACATCTTACTAATGTCCATATTGATTAGGTCCCTAGCCATCAGTACTGCCTCTTGTTCTTTTTTTTTTGAAGAGAGTTTTTCTGCCTTCTCATTTTATCCAGATAAGAATAGATGAATGAGAGAACAAAATACTAAAAGGGTAGCAATGACCCCAGAAAAATATACACTAACCAAATCAGAAGAGACCTGAAACGAGGGGAGAAGAAAGGAGGGCAAAAAATATAAATATATATATATATATATATATATATATATATATATACCAGTAAATATATATATGCATATATATATACACACACACATACATACATACATACTGGTGACTAGAACAGAAACACACACTTGATTTTGGGTGTATTTTGGTCTGTTAGAAAAGACTGCCTCCCAAAATTTTAAAGAAAGAAAGGAAGAAAAATATATATGTATAAAAAATTATATATATATATAAAATAAGGGTATATGTATATATATATATATAAAATAAGGGTATATATAAATATATATATACATATATATATATATAAAGTAAAGGTAAACATGATAATTTGAAAAGATTCTAAAAAAGGAATTGATAAGAAGTTGGTTAAAAAAAGAAAAAGAAAAAAAGAGGAAAGAATGTGATCAGGCTGGATACTAGGGCAGATTCATGTGCTAGATTTAGGGTGTAATTTGATCTGTTAGAAGAAAATGTATCCCAAAATTTTAAAGAAAGAAAAACCTGTATGTATACAAAAAGCAAGGATAAATACAATGGAGCGATAGAATATGACTATGACAATGAAAATTTTAAAAGATTTTTTAAAAAGGTAATGATAAGATGAAATACTTTTAGAAGGTTAAAATGGGAAAGAGGAAAAAATTTAAGAACAAATAAGAAAAAAATAAAATTTAAAAGATTTTTAACTTTGAAAGACTAAAGAATCATGGGGGGAAAGCCATGAATTCTGTGTGTTGCTTTCCCCTAGCTCTGGAGTTCCGCAGTTTTCATTGATGGGTGGACTTGGTCTTGGCTGGATGTTCTTGCTGATCTTCTGGGGGAGGGGCCTGTTGTAGTGATTCTCAAATGTCTTTGCCTGAGGCAGAACTGCATCGCCCTCAGCAGAGGCCAGGGTAAGTAATCTGCTCGGGTTCGTTGTCGGGAACTTTTCTTCCCTGAAAGCTTTCTGTAGAGCTCTGGAGGACGGGAACGAAAATGGCAGCCTCCCAATCTCAGTCCCTGTAGGAGCCAAGAGCTCAGGGCCCCACTCTTCAGTGCGCTCTCAGAGAACAGCACTCAATCACTCCTGTCTCCCTGGTCTCCGGCCACACTCTGTGCTCACCTGGACTGTGACCAGAGCATTTCTATCTCTGGCGCACAGCCCCGTTTGGAGTCTCCAAACCCAGCAGATTCCGCTGCACGTTCCTGCACTGCTCCTCCTGGAGGAGGAAGGGGGGGCCTCTTCAGATCTGCCACTTGTGGGATCCCTGCTCAAAGAGTAGTGGCCCAACTGTGCCTCGGATTATGGTGTAAGGTAAGCCTGAGCTGAGAGCCCACTGCTTGGCTCTGTCTCTGCAGGCAGCTTCCGCACTCCGATACCTCAGAGCTCTGCCACACTCAGACACCGCCAGTCTTTCTGTGACCCTGTGGGTTCTGAGACCACACTGTCCCCATGAGGGCTCCACCCCCTGCTTAGCCTCTGGAGCAATGTCCCTCAGTAGACCAGTCTTCTAAAAGTTCCGATTTTGTGCTCTGCTGCTCCACTGCTTGCCAGGAGTGCCCCCCCCCCCCAGTCTATCTTCCTGTCACTTCAGATTCACTTCTCTGCACATCCTACCTTCCAGAAAGTGGTCGATTTTCTGTTCCTGGAATTGCTGCTCTTCTTCTCTTTGATCTCCTGTTGAGTTTGTAGGTATTCAGAATGGGTTTATATCTATCTAGCTGAATTCCTGGGACCAGACAAAATTTAGATCTTCTACTTCTCTGTCATCTTGTTCCTCCCCCTCCTTCCTTGCACCATTAGACCTAGAGGTGTGGAAGGCTTTCTGCCGCTACAAGTTGCAGGGTGCTGTTCTGTCCCTCCTTGTTTTTCCTAAACTATGCTCACATCTTCACATACAGTCCCTTTATTAAACTCTCTTCAGATTAATCAATTTTATTGTGCCATATGTTACCTGCCAGGACCCTGACTGGTAAATGATGTGAGGCTCCCCCATGACCACATCGGATGATGTCTCCCCCATTGAGCTGTCTGTGCATATTAACTTATTCAGTGGAAAGGACTGTGCTTGTTATTCTCATTCTTTCCTCTCCTGCTAACCAATACTGACTAGATCAAACTCAAAGAACAAATACCTACGAGGAGAAGGGAGAGATGAGGCAGTTCTGCCTCACATGAGATTTCTCCTAACCCAGGTTCTGGTCATTCAGTGTCACTGGACAGTGTAGCACGCTGTATGACATCTTAGTGCTCTACCTGCTGTGCTGAGCTGAAGGGAGGGTTGTTGCAGACCACAGGTCTGTGTTGGATGGCCATTTCCTGTTGTGATGCTGAGAATTTTCCATTCTTGTCTGGAACTGCTTAAGGTTCATGCTGACTATAGTCATCAGTTAAAGAATGAGGCTATTTGGTGTAGTGGTGTGAACACAGTTGTCAGATACACCTGGATGTAAGTCGAGACTCAGTCAGCACAATGTGCTAACAACGGTCTCCCACCAATACTGCTGCTACCTGCTGAAACAGAAGGCCATCCACCCTGTGACAGGCAGAGCACAGTTTCCTTATAATTAGGACTAACTGCTCTCTTTCAGGATTTCCTTTGTGTTGTATCTGTTCTGCTCTAATAATGGGAAGGTCCAGTCTGAATTTGGGGGAAGAAAACAGCTTCCAGGTAGAAAATTCTTTGAAAGTAGATTCTATCCACCCACCCCACCTCACCCTTGTTTGGCAGAAATCACTGACTGTTACTTCCTGTGTTACACTGTGGAACAATATCGTCTGCTTGAAGCAACCCAAGTCATAGCCAATTAACATTCATACACACCATCCAAGGGCTATATTTAGGCAAAGACTTGGGGTGTTATCAAATGTATGTCACATATGGGTCTTTTAATGTATACTCTTCCACATTAAAAAAAATATATCACAAGTACAGAGGGTCCTGGATGACATTCCAGAATGGAGCCCACATTGCTAAACACTAAACACAGCTCGCAGCTAAAAAGATGAGGAATGAGTGAGTGGAGTCAGTGTGGCCTGTGAGACAAGGTTCAAAAGAGGAAATCTTTCCCTCTGACCAGCTTTTGGCATAACTGGAACTTCTTGTGTATCAATATTTGTTTAGATGTCACCTAACAAGAAGCCTGGTCCAGGAAGGTGCAGCTATGTGACAAAACTGGCAGGGACCTACCCTCACACGTTTCTGTCCTGCCGTGCCTAGATTTTAACTCTAATCAGCACAACTGCAAAATGACTGCTCTGACCAGGCAACATGTCTGCATTCTTGGCAGGAAGGAGGAAGGGGCAGAAAGCAGAGAGAACAAGTCATCTAAGTTTCCCCAAGTGATTTCTGATTGCACATCGTTGGCCAGAACTGTGCCACATGGCCAGCCCTAGCTGCAAAGGAACCCAGGAAAGTATTATCTAACAGAGCATATTGCTATCATGACATAGCTCTGTTTCTTAAATTACTAAAGAAGAGATGAGATTGGGAAGGCAACTAGCAGTATCTGACACATGGTAACAATTTCTGTCCCTCTGCCTATTATACATTTTCTTCCATCTTTGTAGGTAGTCACTTTCTTCTTCTGGAAGCACATTTTATGTAACCTGGAACAATTACTCTCAGTAATTGTATGATACTGAAACGTAGGGCTTTTGTGTGTTGGGAGTGAGGTGGGAGTAGACTCTCAATTACAATCTAAATCAAGGTAGCTTTTTATTTCTGGCCATTTCTTTTCTTTACTTCTGCCCCCAGCCAAGTTCACTATATTATCTTTATATTGTTGCTATAAAATTCCAAAATATAAACAAAAAACATTTAAGAAAAGAAAAGGATAATAGCTCTGTTACTCTAATACTTCCACTACTAACAGGCTTGTATTTTTTTTTTTTTTTGCCATATGTTTACCAACGATTTTTTTTTTATCAGAGTATTCATTGGATTTTTTGTCCCAGTTTTCCAATTAGAAAATCATAGTCATTCTTCTATATTATTACAGCAATAATGTCATTATATCATAAATTATATATGTATTACATATACATGTATATATATGACTAAATACTAAACACCAATACATTCTATCTGATATGATAGTTGACATTCAATTAAGGTAGAAATAATGTTCATTGCTTAGTGAGCACTCACCATGCTCACTAAAGGCATGCTTTGAGCACACTTCAAATCCATGTTCTCATTTATTCCTTACGAGGGCCCTATGTACAAGGCACTATTATCATTCCCATGAACAAGTGAGGAAACTCAGAGATGGTTATGTAACCTTTCTAAAATCACACAGCTAGTGTTCATTTAATTTTAAAAAATAATAATACACATAATAATAATGTTTAATTCTGATAACATACCATTAATGTAAAGTTTATCTCCAATTCTAACATCTTTGTGTTTCCCTGCTTCACCTTTATTATGGAAATCTTATTTTGAAGCAGGACACATAATTCTACTGGAGAAGTCTTACTGTGAGAGGCAAAATGTGTCTATGTGGTCACTTGGAAATTAATGATTTGAAAATTATCCTGTAAAGTTAATGAATTAGGTCTGTTTCATCCAACTGGACCACCTATTATGACCAAATTTCTACATTACTCTAATGCATGAAAAGAAGTGAGTTGGGTAAAATCAGAGGGGGAAACAAATCATGAGAGACGGTGGACTCTGAGAAACAAATGAGGGTTTGGGAGGGGAAGGGGGTGGGGGTTGGGTGAGCCTGGTGGTGGGTATTAAGGAGGGCACGTATTGCATGGAGCACTGGGTGTGGTGCATAAACAATGAATCTTGGAACACTGAAAAATAAAATAAAATAAAAATTTTTTAAAATTCCCAAATATTTGACAATTCTCTGTATTTCAGGTTAATCATGTCACATTTTCCTGCTCTATTTTGCAGTATTTATTAAAATAATGGTTACCCATATCAAGGTTCAAATAGTTTTACCACCTCCTTTTAAGATATGACATAAATGTATTTGAAGTATGGAGGTTTTGATGATTATCACTCTTGTCAAAAAAGGCAGAGTCAAAAAAGTGAAAAAAAGTCAGCAAAGTCAGTGTCACTTAGGACATTCTAGGATTTGTAATGCCATAAAGTGGCAGATTACCAAATGATTGTTGTGGGACATTATCAGTACATTACTTTCATATTTTTCTTCATCTCTTTCATGTAACAAGAAAGTTCATCTAAGAAGGTATTTCAATGTTCTTATTCAAAATTAGAAAGGAGTAGGGCACTCTTCTTGAGCTTTCATTTAAATAAAACAACGAAAAGAAAATGTAGTTCTTCTAAAAATTTATTTAGTTTTTATTTTTTTAAATTAAATTAAATTATTTTTATTTTTTATAAACATATAATGTATTTTTATAATCATTTTTTTAATTTGTTTTCAGCATAACAGTATTCATTGTTTTTGTACCACACCCAGTTTTTAAAAGGTAACACATTCAAATGATTTAAAAAAAAAAAAAACTAAGAAAAAAAAAAGGCTTTAAAAAGGCTACATTGAGAAGACTTCTTAGCACCTCGTCCTTATCCACCTCCTCCTCTGCTCCCCCTGTGGTTAACCACTTGTACTAATTGCTGCTATTATTTCCTCTGTTTCTTACACAAAATGTGCCATATCATTTATCCTCTTCTGCACCTCGAGTTTTACATTTGGCACTATTTCCTGGAGACCTTTCCTTACCAGCGCATCTCACACTTTCTCATTGCTCTTTATAGCTACCTAATATTCCATCACGTGCGTGTACAGAGTTTAGTTAACCGTACCTCAGCTGATAGGCACTCAGTTGGTTTCCAATCTTTTCTTCTTGTAAACAAAGCCGTAGTGAATCACCTTGGACCTAAGTCACTTTGATGTGTACAGATGTGTCAGTAGGATACATTTCCAGAAGGAAGATTGCTGGGTCAAAGAGTAAATATACTTGTAACTATTAAAAATATTGCCAAATTGTCTTTTATAGGGGTCCTATCCTTGCGCCCTCCAGCTAGCAATGTATGAGTACCTATTACCCATTAGCCTGGGAAGTAGAATGTTGTTCAACTTATTGATTGTTGCCAAGATGGTCACTGAAATGTTAGTACAGTCTGGTTTAAATCACAGAGAGAATATGCTATTTTGAGTCATGCAAAAGTGGCTTTTGGTGTTGTGTTGTTGTTGTTTCTAAGTGTAACCTGTCTTTGCCACACACAGTCTTCAGGTCTCATGTCCCCAAATCAGTGCTGTATGTGGAACTGTGTTCATGAGGGATTCCAGGATTTACATTGTTAACCCTTTAGTAGGAGGTAATAGGAATGACAGAAAGAGCCCTTGAACATAGGTCAGGAGAGAAATGTAGAAGAAAAGAGTCAAGACCCAGATCTGCCAATAACTGATGATATGCTTTGAGCCAGCCATTGCATCACTAGGACTTCAATAACCTCATGTGGTAGGAGTATGAGTAAGAAGAATAACAGAAAAGGAGAGAAAGTTTTGGGTTTTTCTTTGAGTTTTTATTTAGACTCCAGTTGGTTAACATATTGTGTAATATTAGTTTCAGATGTATAATATAGTGATTTCACACTTTCATATGCCCCTGGTGCTCATCACAAGTGCCCACCTTAATTCCCATCACCCATTTTACCCATCCCCTCACCCATCTCCCCCCTAGTAACTATCTGTTTAGTCTCTGTAGTTTTTTTTTTAAAGAGTTTGTTTATTTATTAATGAGTGACAAAGAGAGAGGCAGAGGCAGAGGGAGAAGCAGGCCTCCAGCAAAGCAGGAGCCCAACTTGTGACTTGATCCCAGGACCCTGGAACCATGACCTGAGCCAAAGACAGACACTTAACCCTGAGCCACCCAGGTGTCCCTGTTCTCTGTAGTTAAAAAAAATGGGAACTTAAAAAATCCAAGTGCCTCTCAGCAACTAGGGGCCCTGGCTGTCTCAGTCAGTAGAGCGTGCAACTCTTGATCTCAGGGTCATGAATTCAAGCCTCACACTGGAGGTAGAGATTACTCAAAATAAATAAATAAATAAATAAAATCTTTTAAAAACTGTTTATTTCTTGGTTTCTCTCTCTCTCTCTCTTTCTCTCTTTTCCCCTTTGTTCATTTGTTTTGGGAGAGAACAAAGTTTTTTGTTTTTGTGTTTTAGAGGGGAATAGGGGCAGAGGGAGAGAGAGAATCTTAAGCAGACTCCACATGCAGTGTGGAGACCAACGCTGGACTCGATCCCATGAACTTGAGATCATGACCTGAGCTGAAATTATGAGTCTAACACTTAACTGACTCAGCCACTCAACTGCCCGCAAGAAACAAAGTTTTAATGACTATTGTTGAGGAGGGAGCAATATAGGAGAAGATACCAATTTGAGATAGCAAAAATATCTTGGGTGATAGCAGCAGGAAAACCAGGACTAGTGATCATCTGTTGGAATGAAATAGACATACTTTAAAGTCCATTTTGGTTCCAATGTGTTGAGATGCTCAGATGAACTCATGTGATACTGAACTCTGCTTAAAATGAGGCCAAGGCAATTTTGAAGTTAAAAAGGGGCTTGCATTTATAGACATTTAACTTCAAAACCTATGATAGGCTACAAATTATTTTATTTTACAGATAATGCACATTTTATGACCATAATTTCAGTTAAATTTACATTCTAAGAGAGTTTGCTTAAAATTACATGTTAGATTTTTGGCTATCGATAGTTATTAAATAATTATTCCCTGATTGCCAAATATTTAACTAATAATCTACAAGGGATTCATTTCTGAAACATTTAGCTGAATGTAGAGTATAATCCTCCTTTAGTTGAAACCTTTTTTTGCTTATTGGTATATACTTGTATAGAAAAATATTGGAAAGACTATACACTAAAAAGCATATAGTCTTCCAAACCCATCCTTATCTAGGTTGTGGAATTATAAGTAATTCTATTTTTTGCTTATGTGCATTTCTATAATATTTCTACAATGAATATTTATTATCTTTGAAAATAATTTTCTAAAATCAGGAAAAAAATACTTTTGAGGTTAAAAATGGAGCCGGAGGAGATTTTATTATTAAAACTTGAGTCAAAGAAGCTTTCATATCTAGTCAATGCTCTTAAACCAATCAAAGGCATTTTAGATGTAGTAGAGTAACAATTGCTAAGTGCTTTTTTCCTTTATTAGGGAGCTAGCGGAACACTTTCTGTAGTATCATTCTGTCCTTGTTTTACATTTTTTTATTTGAACACAAAATAGAAAAAAACCATAGAGCTTGAAGGTGAAAAAGCCTCTCTGTATGCCTATTTGGTATGTAAACATAATTTTTCAGCCACTTTGTTTTATGCCTCTCATGATTTTCGACAGATATAATAGGTCTTAGTTCCATTTTCTATTCTATTATAATGGTTATTTTCACAGGACACTGTTCACAGAATCTTTTTAACTGGTCTCTGGGCAATCCATATGACATACAGCCAGATTAATATATTCCTAAAACACCGCTTACATTATGTAACTTTCCTGCTCAAAAATCTTCAATAGTTTCTGTTATTTATAGTCATGATTTTCAAGCTTTTAAGCCAGAGAACACTTTTTCCCCAAAGGAAACCTGGAATCCCCATGTAAAAAAACAAACAAACAAATAAAAAAAAACAAAACTGATAAAGCTAGTATTTTATGACAACTTATGATAAAGTCAATCAATAAAAACCATGAGGCTATTTTGATGTATACAAAAGGGAAAAGAAGGGAGTATTATGGTTGACACTGAAGTCTTCAGCTGTCAACATATTCCTGTATCTTATTTTGGTTTCATAGGTCTGAGGAAAATCTCAATTTATAGAAGTCTTTTTAATAGCCAAGTTCACCATCACAATGAATCACAAATTGCATCAAAACTTCACTCCAAAAGGGGAACCCTCCTACACTGTTGGTGGGAATGCAAGCTGGTGCAACCACTCTGGAAAACAGCATGGAGGTTCCTCAGAAAGTTGAAAATAGAGCTACCCTATGACCCAGCAATTGCACTACTGGGTATTTACCCTAAAGATACAAATGTAGTGATTCGAAGGGACATGTACACCTGAATGTTTATATCAGCAATGTCCACAATAGCCAAACTAGGGAAAGAACCTAGATGTCCCTCAACCGATGAGTGGATAAAGAAGATGTGGTATATATATATACACAATGGAATACTATGCAGCCATCAAAAGAAATGAAATCTTGCCATTTGCGAGGACGTGGATGGAACTAGAGGTTATTATGCTTAGTGAAATAAGTCAATCAGAGAAAGACAACTATCATATGATCTCCCTGATATGAGGAAGTGGAGATGCAACATGGGGGGGTTGGGGGGTAGGAAAAGAATAAATGAAACAAGATGGGATCGGGAGGGAGACAAACCATAAGAGACTCTTAATCTCACAAAACAAACTGAGGGTTGCCAGGGCGAGGGGGATAGGGAGAGGGTGGTGGGGTTATGGGCATTGGGGAAGGTATGTGCTATGGTGAGTGCTGTGAAGTGTGTAAACCTGGCGATTCACAGACCTGCACCCCTGGGGCTAATAATACATTATATGTTTATTAAAAATAAATAAATAAATAAATAAATAAATAAATAAATAAATAAAAACTTTACTCCATGGTTTGCACTGCAAGTTGAGGTGTTGAGGGAAGTCACTGGGTTGAAAGTGATAGATCACACATTTGAGTGTGCGGAGGCTTTGCTTGTCCGTTTCCTTGTTTCTTTCAATTACAGGACTCAGAATTCAGCAAATATATTTTTAAAATACTGAAGATCAGGTTTGTTGTAAAAAACTTCTTGGAAGGACTTTCACCAAATGAGAGCTGATTGGTTCTTTGCAGCTGGAAAGTGGGCATTCTTTTTTCCTCCTTTGTCCCATGCATGCTGTCAGATCCCTCCTCCCCTCTCCCACCTTCAAGAAAAAAGATCAGTTTCATCTACCCTGAAAGTCCGCTGAGGTGGGAAACTTTCCTCCTTGTTGATATCTGCAAATGTAGGGAATTAGTTCACAGTCTCCTCACTTTGATAACTGTGCGTGTTTCCGACCGGCCTTGTACCTGTAGAGAAAGATCTTTCTTTCATCACAAATTTCAAGACCGTCCTTTTCACTGTGCTTACATGGTCATTGAATTTGCAAACCCTCGTAATTGTCTCCTGGTCAGACGTTAGAATAACAGATAGAAGGTTCTGAGATTGCTCCTGTAGCCTCACCTATGTTTTGTCATTGTCATTTTTACACTTTTTTACACTTTACATTTTTATACTTTGCTAATTGTTGTCAATCAGAGAGGTGAAGCACTTCTGTGTTGCGTGATTCATTGGTACTTTTCAGCCCCTACCATTCTTGTGATTTATCCCATATGCACAAATAACAGGTGTGCTTTCGTGTCGCTTTCACTTTTTAAAGTTATTTTTACTCTTTGTCATAAGCATGCCTTTTGTTACTTACACTTTTAACACATTAATCACTTTTTTATACTTATTGGTCACAAAAGAGTAACTACTAATTGAAAACATTTTAAAACTAAATGCACAGGGCGCCTGGGAGGCTCGGTCGCTTGAGTGTTGGACTCTGGACTTTGGCTGGGGTTGTGGTCTCAGGGTCCTGAGATCCGGCTCAGAGTCAGGCTGCCGGCTCAGCATGGAGTCTGCTTGTTTCTCTCCCTCTGCTCTTCTTCCATCTTCCCTCTCTCTCTCTCTCTCTCAATTAAATAAACAAAATCTTAAAAAAAAAAAACTAAACTAAACATACTTTCAGCAAACACACAGTAAATGCACAAGGACAGTAAACAAGAATAAAATGAACAGCACAACTGTTGACACCACATGTTGGTGACAGGCAAAACGGACTGACCACTGCTCCTGGAAGGAGCTCTGTGTGCACCTCTTGCTGTTCGGAAGTTGTAGGTTCGTAAGATAAACTTTCCTAAGGAGTTTCTGCAGTTAACATGTACACTTTTAAACAGCAATTCAAATCAAGCATTAGCAGAACACAATTACATGTTAGAGCAAGGGTTAGCAAATTTATCCTATAAAGGGCCAGATGACAAATATTTTAGACTGTGCAAGTATCAGGGTCTTGACTGTGATTATTCCACTGGGTGGTTGTAGCCCAGAAGTTGCCATAGACAATATGTAAATAAATGGGTGTTGCAATGTTCCAATAAAACTTTACTTACAAAAACAAACAGTGGGCCAGACTTGGTCCACAAGCTGTAGTTTGCCAACCCCTGCGCAATTCTGATTTGTATTACCCAGTGCGCATTGAAAAATTTAAAAATCACTCTGATAATTAAAGATGCCAATCAATTCTTTGTTATTTCTTCCATTGAGAGGTTGAGTCTAGTTCTCTTCCCTTTGAGTTGGAATTGCTTTTAGTGATTTCTTTGATCAACAGAAGGTGTTTGAGGGTCATTCTGGGAATTCTGAGGCTAGGTCATAAAAAGCCCTCCGGCCTCTTGGAATGCTTGTTTTAGGGAAGCTAGTCACCATGTAATAAGACTGACAACTGACAACCCTGAGATTGCGATGTGGTAAAGAAATCAACACGATGTGGCAAAGCATTGAACAATGAGACACCATGTGGAGAGACAGAAGGAAGTGAAGGAGCAGATGAATTAAGAAACTACCTTGGGGGCACCTGGGTGGCTCAGTGGGTTAAGCCGCTGCCTTCGGCTCAGGTCATGATCTCAGGGTCCTGGGATCGAGTCCCGCATCGGGCTCTCTGCTCGGCGGGGAGCCTGCTTCCCTCTCTCTTTCTCTGCCTGCCTCTCTGCCTACTTGTGATCTCTGCCTGTCAAATAAATAAATAAAATCTTTAAAAAAAAAAAAAAAAGAAAGAAACTACCTTGGAAGGGGACCTCTGGCTGATTGTCTCTGGGTGGTTCTACTTAGAGCACAAATAAGCCACCCTAAATTGCAAACTGCAAATTGGTTCCAACATATACTGTTATTTCTTTAAGCCATTATGTTTTGGGGTGGTGTAGTGAGTTTGAGAACTTCAGAGCTCATCAAGGAAAAGATCACCAAGGTCCTGCAGGGGCAATAGCACACAATGAGCTTTATTTGCGTGGCACTTTGACAAGTCGAGGGGAAAGTCCTTTATGTCAGAAGACCTTCCAAGAGACAGCGGGTGTGAGGTCACCACCCAAAAGGGAAGGAGGACACAGACATTTCCAAGAGACAGGGGAATCAGAGAGCATTAGGTGATATTCTCAGCTATTCTGAAGAGCAATAATCGCTTGGAGTGTTTTAAAACCCCAGTCTTTGTCTCATATTTGGTAGGCAGATATTCAGTACACTTTATGGGTCATGCAAAACAAGCTCTAAATGGCTAAATATATGCTGATTTGGGCTATATTTTTAAAAATTTGATGTGTAAAGGGTTCAGGGGTGGCATAGTCCGTTAAGTCACTGACTACTGATTTCAGCTCAGGGTGTGGTCATAAGATCAAGCCCTGCTTCGGGCTCCACGCTCAGTGTGGAGTCTTCTTCAGATCCTTTCTCCCTCTCCTCCTCCTGCTTGTGCTCTCTTTCTCTGTCTCTCTAAAACAAATAAGTCTTTTTTTTTAAAAAAAGATTTTATTTATTTGTTTGACAGAGAGTGAGACAGTGAGAGAGAGAACAGAAGCAGGGGGAGTGGGCAGAGGGAGAAGCAGGCTTCCCGCTGAGCAGGGAGCCTAATGCGGAGTTTGATCCCAAGACCCTGGGATCATGACCTGAGCTGAAGGCAGCCACTTAACAGTTGAGCTACCCAGGCACCCCCAAAAAACAAATAAGTCTTTTAAAAAAATTTTGATGTGTCAAATTTGAGTTTAGTGGCAGTGGTCTTTGAGCTAACAGTCAGCATACTGTAAGAAACAAACAACATAGAGGCCAATATTCAGGGGCCATCCTTGGCTTATTTATATAACAGGTGGTTTATTATATCATAATAGATAAGTGAAACAATCATATCGCTATGCTATTTTGCAATCTTTTCAGGTACCTGTATTGTGTTTGTCTAATTCGATTCCACATTTTTTCAGCACACAGCACGTATCTTGAATGTTTTGTATTCTGCACAAGATCTAACCCAATACCTTATAAACAGTTACTAGGTAATAAATATTTCTTACATGATGCAAATTTACAGATATTTCTATTGCAAAGTAGTCACCATCCTGATTGGTAGGTACAAAAGAAAGGGGTCTGTTGGTATGCAAAACGCAAGGGTTCTGGAGTCAGGTAAGAGAGCACATTCAGCAAAGGTTTTAGAGGAGATGTGGAATTTATCTTTAGCTCTGCTGATCAGATCAGATTCTTCGGGATCTACTTTCATTTTCTGACAGTTACACTTCAAAAAATATGATTCGAATTCACCAATAAGCCAAATAATTTTTCTGGTTACCATTTGAAGTCTTGGCCATACTTCGAAAGCTCTGTGCAAGGGCACCTAGCTGCCTTAGTCGGTGGACTTGAGACGCTTGACCTCGTTGTTGTGGGTTTGGGTCTCATGTTGGGTGTAGAGATCACTTAAAAAAAAATTCTTAAAAAAAAAAAGAAAGCTCTGTGCTATAACTGACCTTCGTCGCTGTGTTCCTTCTATTAATTAGTAGATTTTAATCCCCAGAGATGTAGATGCATCAATTTTGTTAACTAGCAATATACCACCCAATCTCCTATCTATTTGATCAACATGGGCTTAAAAAAAAATAAAAGCAAAACATTTATTGAACTACTATGATGGACAGAGAGCTGTGATAAGTACTTCAGGGGGGCATCAATGTGAATAAAACAAAAGGGGTGACTTTAGGGGCTTACAGTCTCAGAGGAGCATGAGGAGAGCTGTGAAAATAAGCATTTGGGAAGGAAAATAAAATAAGTGTCATAACAGAAAAAGAAACATGGAGATGTAGCAGAGAGAGAAATCAGAACGTCTCAAAGAAAAGGCAAATTTTAGGATGGATTTTACAGATAGATAACTTTCAAATAGCTCATTTGTATGAGGCTTTATTATTTTCTAACCAAGTATTTCTTAAGGATTTGGGGCATTTCTCTTTAAGAGTAATGACAGAGACAAAAGATTTATAGATACTTTTATGCCATTTGAAATAATGAAGTATATCACCGTACTCTTGAAAAAATGAAGTATAATGTGAGAGACTTCTACAAGCAAGGAAACACATGTGTATCCAACTGAGTGAACAGACCCACAATAGTGTACTTTGACAGTTGTCCAGACAGCAAAAACAAAACAAATAGTATTTCCAAACAGTCGAAGACAAAACTCCAGATATGACATTAAATGACAGTTTTTTTTGTGTTTTATATGCAAGACAGTAGGGAAAATGTTTCTGACCAAGGGAGTGATGTGATTTGGTTGACCTTTTTGAAGATCTGTTTGGTGGTGGGAAGCAGGAAAGTGGTTACATGGAGGTTCGTCATTTGCAGGAGAATAGCGTCGAGGTTGTTACTGTATTCTCGATGAGGAGGCGAACAATCACGATGGCTTAAATAGAGTGATGGTCACCAAGAGGGGAAGTGGGGGATATTATTTTAATTAGGCCTTTTTCTGTTGTAAGAAGGAGAAAGCCATTCAAGCCAGCTAAAACAAAAGTGGGTAGGAGTGTTTTAAGGTACAGGAACCTTTGGTGAGAACTCAAGAGAGCTGTAATTCAGATGCGCCTTCTAGCAATCAGAATTGAAAACCCAAACTTTGTCCTAAAGCTGCTTTAAATGAGTCTGAGGAGATGCCTCATTGTTTGCTTCTGTGTCTCGCTGCAGGTCTGCTCTCTCGTCCAACCAGCTCTTTTGACTATCTTCCTATACTTGCCTAGAGGTTTCCAGTCCCTAACTTTAACTTGCATGTTTGCCCCAGATTTCTTCAGCCTTGAGTTGGTCATATAAGTCCTCAGCTGCAACTCATCTGACTAATTGGCAATAGTCTCTCAGTTTTCCAGCTCTAACATTCCTGCCAGTGACAGCTGATTTGTCTTTCCTCCCCAGATCACTGGCCAGTCTGTGGATGAGCCGTTTTTGATAAAGGTGGACTAATGACTCTACAAAGCTAAGATCAGTGCCATGGTGGGTTCAAGGATCAGTGACAGGTACATGATATGGAACATAAATAGTCTAGGCCTGCCCCTTTCTTCAGAGACTGTGACGGATTGGGGGAAAAGGGTCAGATGCCTCCAAATATATCTTATCAATTATGGTTCCTTGTCATCTTGACAATTGCCTATATGGAAGCTCAGAATTAAAGCCTAGCTATCTAGAAAAAAGTGGTATCATTAGCCAAAATAGGGAAAGTACATAGGGGAGTCAGTTTTGTGAGATATGGGGAGTCAGTTTATTGATTTTTAGAGAATAATGTGAAGATATTGTATGCCAGCATTTTCTTGTAAATAAATAGAATTCCTGAGGCAAGACTAAATTGTAAATGTGGACCTATGGGACATTCTCCTTTTTTAATTTGTCAAACAGTAGATAAAAGTTTACTTATTAAATCATTTGCAACTATGAATAAGTAAAATGCCTCTTACTGCTAAATAACTTTAGGTAAATGATATTCTGTCTTCTAAGCCCATTAACCTCAGAAAGTTTGGTGGTTGTGCAAAAATGACAGATTGTGCCGGCCATCTCTCTGAACTTCTAGTGTGTAAATAATAACACTATGCAGGCATATTTTAGGTCAAAGGAGTAAATTAAGTTTACTGGCTTCATTGCTGAATTGTCATAATTCTGGATACCTTGACCTGGTATCAGGAAGATGACGTAATGGAATAAGAAACTTTGGGCAGAGAATGGACTTTATTTTTAAACGCTTGCTCAAAGACATACTTACATTGTGGATTGATGATACTTCTAATGTGCATGGCTATTTCTTGCTATAATGTGGTTTGATTGAGCATTTCTAGAGAGAGAACACTTGAATAACAATAAAAGAGCCCAGTAAGTTTTCAAATTGTTCTCATCACTGAAGTGTCTCTCTTACAGTAGGTCCTTCTGCTTCCTATAATGACATTCACTGATCCTAGTTCTTTCCTCTGAAGCTATACAGAATAAAAGTACATTTTTCAATCATTTCTCATCTGACATGATTTTTAAATGTCCCACCATCTTCTTGCCTTTCTGAATACACTGATTACTGGTTTTGCTGATTTCTTAGTGTGGTCTGAAGAAGATTCAAATAGCATTTACAAAAATAATGGTCTAGAATTAGATAACTCAAGAGTTAAGAAAACTTGGAAACAGGTTTTCTTTTTTAAAGTTATGTAATAAAAGCCATCAGATAATTTATCAAAGAATAATGATGGTGACAATGACAAGTAATACATTTGTTGTAGATCTCCTGAATTTCCAAAACCCTGGTTTAGTTGATATTTCTTTCCAATCCCTGTTTGTAGTCCCAATATTAGTCTTATTCTTGGTACTAACTCAGAATCTAAAGAAAAATACACAGGAACCATTTGCGCTTTGATATAAGGAGTACAGATAAAAGCCTTCTACGTTAACAATAATAATCTTGTATGCTCCTGAATATATTTTAAAAATCTACTGTTAGTTAATTTTGAATATGTAATTCATACACATAGTACAAAATTTGAGATAATAAATAACAGACACTAATTCTCCCTCTGATCTCAACCCCCTACCTCCCAAAGGGTCTCCCAAAAGCTTTGACTGATACTAGTTTCTTTTGCAGATTTCCAGAGATATTCTATGAATGTGTGATTGCATATGCAAGTTTATTTGCATATATGGAACTTTTTTGGTACACAAATTGTAACAATGTATTTTGGAGACCTTTTTGTGACAGAACAGAGAATTGCCTCATTATGTTAAAATAACCACTGGACTCTGGTATCACAATTTATTTAACAGTTCACTCTTGTTAGATATTTTGGATGTTTCCAGTCTTTTGTTAGTGAAAGAAATGCTGCGGCGAATATCTTCACACATGCGTGTTCATCCACATGCACAAGTATACCTGAAAATTAATTCCTGGAAATGAAAATGACATGCCCAAGAGTTTGCACATGTTTCATTTTACTGGGTGCTGAAGGCTGCAGAGATTCTGTACAACAATGTATGAGTTACTCCACACCCTTGCCGAAACAGTGTGTTACTAAATCTGTTGATCTTAGAATAAGCGTGAAATAAGTGAGATGCATTTTAACTGGCAGTTTTCTGATGGTGATGTTGAACATCTCTTCAAATGTTTGATAGCGCATTTGCTTTTTCATTGCTGGTCGGTTTGTGTCTTTTTCCTTTTATGCTTTATGGGCTTTCTAAAAGATTCTTTTGTAGCAACTTCAACATGCAACATTTAGTCTGTAACATAACACAAGTTATTTTCTTTCAGTTTGTATATACCCTTGAATATTGGCTGAAGAATTTTTGACATGCAGATTTTAAAAAATATATTTAAGGTTAGAAAAGTTTTCTCCTCTTTGAGTTTATATAAAAGGCCTCACATTTTCTTTATAATAGTATTACAGTTCTATTTTAATTTGTGAATATTTGCTCCATCTGGAATTTATTTTGATGTAAGGGATGGAGTGAACATTCAATTTTATTTTTTCAAATATTCAATTATCCCAGAATTATTTGTTGACTATTCTATTTTTCCTCATGGTGGGAAATTCCAATTTAGGCATTTATTAGCTTTTATTAGGGGATTCTATTTGTAAAACGACTCTGCCATTTCACTGGTCTGTTGGTACCTACAGGTACCGGTATAACACTATCTTAATTACCTTAATTGTGTCAACCATTTAAAAGAAAAAGGTAAGTGATTCAGCCAGGAAACTGGAGTTTATTCTAGAATAACAAAGGAATTGCAATTCAGAACCATAGGAAGAACTCTAGACAAGTCCAGAGAACAAAGGAGAGGAACGTCCTTTTATATAAGAAAGGAGGAATTTGGGAGGAGTTTCTTGAACAAAAGTTCACTGGACAAAAATGAGAGTTCAAAGTGCTGGGGGCTTCAGCAGGCAGGGGCTGCTTGCCCAGGTCCGTGCCTGTGCTTTGCTGTTGCTGTGCTAAGAGGAAATCTTCCTCCTTAGTGCTGGAAGAAGCTGCAATGCGTGGTACATTTGTTTTTTGCTGTTTGGGTTTTTTTTTGGGAGAGGGGTGTTTTTTTCTCTTTTTATTTTTTATTTATTAACATATAATGTATCATTTGTTTCAGGGGTATAGGTCTGTGATTCATCAGTCTTACACAATTAGAGTCCTCCCTTCACCGCTTCCCGACTCCAATTTTGAGTGAAGTTTTCTTAACACAGTTTCACAATAAAGCTGATCTTCTCCCACAGCTGAATTTTTTTTCCACGGAATTTTCCTAACCGTTCTAGTATGCCTATTTACACATGTGATATTTACAGTTTTGGGTGAAAAAGATCTATTGGTACATTATTGAGATCATGGAACAATGATAGATTACTTTCGGCACAGTAGAGATATTTAAAAGGTACGTTTCTCCTTAAGACTAGTGTTTACCTTGTGCATATTAACCTCTCTTTTGGCCTTTGGTAGGATTTTAATCTCTTGCTCTCATAGAGTTTTGCATGTTTCTTCAGCTTGTTCTCAGATATTCTTTTTGTTACTGTTACATTTTCTTTGTTTAAAACCTTAAATCTGGATACTCATTACATATAGAAAGGATATATTCCAATGAACACTGAGTTATCTTATTATGAAGAAAAAAATTTTTAATGGTTTTGGTCTTATTTTATTAAGAGCTTTTATCACAAGTTAGTATTTCATCAAATTTTTTTCCAGCTTTCATGAAGATGAGTATATTATTTTTCTCATTTGATTTATTAATATAGTGAACTACATTATTGGATTTGCTAATACCAAAACAGTTGCATTTCTGATATGATCCTTATCTAGGCAAGATCTATCATTATTTTAAAAGATGATCAATTTTACTTACTAATTTTTTTAAAGTTTAAAAATCAATTCTTATCAGTGAAATAGATCTGTTTTCTGTTTTTATTATATCTCTGTCAGATTTGGTGATGATATTATTCTGATTCCTTAAAGAGAATTTTGAAGTTTTCCCTACTTGTCTATGTTCTGTTTTCTATGTTGCATTAGATTAGACTTCTCTGTTCTTTAAAGTTTCAGAAAATACCCTGGTGAAATGCCTAGTCCTTATATATTTTTAGGATGGAAAGAGAGAACAAGATGGCTCTTTGTGCATTTTCCCTATTTTTATTTTCTACCTCATTGGTGGTTTGCTTTGATAATTTATATTTTCTTATAATTTATTCTACCCACAGAGGTTTCAAAATTATTTTATACAGTTAATCAAAATAACCCCTTACGATTATTTAAATTCATTCTGTGTTGAGTTACTTTCCCATTTCTTTCCTAATTGGTGTATTTCTCCCCTCTTACCTTGGTTGTATTAGTTAACTTCTTCCCTATTTAATTGTTTCAAATAATCAACTTTTGGATTTGCTTAGTATATTTATTGTTTTGTTCCATTTCCTGATGCATTTTTCCTAAATCTTTATCTTAACTTAAAACTGTGATTCTCACTAATGTGAATAATATTTGGAGGGGCACCTGGCTGTCTCAGTTGGTAGAACATCTCACAGTCATGAGTTCAAGCACCCCGTCGGGTGTAGAGCTTATTTAAGAAATATATATATTTTTTTATTTTAAAATATATTTTATAATGTAGTTTATATCATGTATATATTATAAACATATATTTGGAGTTATATTTAAACTGTTAATAATTATTTATTTCCTAGAATAAATGAGTTTTGGACTTCTTTCTAAAGTTAGGTTCTGGAAAAGGGAAGGGAGAGGTATTAATCAAGCAATTACATGACTCCTAAAGAAGGGGTGGTGACAACAAGTATATATATAGTTCTGGAGAACATGGGAAGATATATAACTGTCATGTCACAAAGTGTGTCCCATATACATACATCAGAATATGTCCATCTGACATCATCGCATAATGGCTTGCTGTCCCAAGGGAATAAAATAAATTAGTATTTATTGGAAAAGTGCTTAAATAAAAAACATACAGTTAAATCAGTTACATAAATTATGAAACATAAGCCATGATAATTTTTATTTCTTAATAGAATAAATAAAGCAAAACCAAGCAAACAACTTCATGGAGAGGCCCATAACTAGCTACTGAAACTCCCAGTCACACCATTTTTTATTCACCCAAAGGTGAATATAAGATGGCTGACAACCCCTGACAGCCCAAGACTGCCTATGATGAACTCCTGAGTCCTGCTTATCACTACACAGCATTACCTCCTCCTGATGTGTGACCATCATCTTGCACCATTAAAACCTTTGTTTAAAAAAAAAAAAAAAAACTTTTTAAAAAACTGTGATCCTTATAACAACTGTTTATTAGACTTCTCCCCCTCCTACATCCAGCTAGACCCAAGCTTGCTGATTTTTAACTCAAAATGTTTCTTACATCTTTCTCATCATGTTATTTCCAGGGCCCCCTTGTGAGTTTAAGACTGTGCCATCTCATGCCCAGATTCCTCCAGTAGTCTCTTCACCTCCTGCCTCCAGCAGGATATGTTGTTGTAAAACAACTTCCAAATCTCAGAGGTGTAACACAATAAAGGTTTACTTCTCCTTCATAACATAGTTTAGTGCAGGATATGGGTTGGGGGGCGGCGGGCAGGGTAGAAAATGTTCCATGCAGTCTTTCAGGAAACCATGTTCCATGTACCTACAGCTCCACCATCCCTTCAAGCAAAAATATAAGAAAAGGATGGAAAAGTAAACCTTAAGTAAATAGTGCAAAGATATAATAACAAGCCCAAATCAAAAAAATGGAAGACAAATAAAGAAAATTGACAAAAGCAAAATTTAGTGCTTTAAAAAGACAGGTAAAATTGATAAAGCAATAATCATAGTGCTTAAAAAAAAAAAAAGAAAGAGAGATCACTGGTATTGGTAATGAAAGAAGTAATATTATTTTATCATCAAGGATGATAAAGGAATAGTGGAACAACCTTATGCCAATAAATTCAAAACTTTAGACGAAATGGATAACTTCCTTAAAAAAAAAAAAAAAAAAAAGCTTACCAAACTGCCACAAGATGAAATAGAAACTTTTTAAAAGTACTATGGCATAACATTACTAAACAACATAAATATAATGATAAATATAGTGTTATAAGAATTATAAGTATAAAATCTGAATTGTCCTGTGTCTATTAAAATTTTTAATTATCAGAAACAAATTTGATATATCTCCATCTCTGGGGATTAAAATCTATAATTTAATAGAATAAACATAACAACTAAAGCAGAGAGCTTTCTAAATACAGCTAAGGCTTCAAATGATACAGAGAAAAATTATTTGCTTTATCAGTGCATCTAATCCCAAAGGCCTGGATAGTTTTATTGGTGAATTCATCAAACATTTAAGGAAGAAATAACAACACTTATACAAACTATTTAAGAAAATAGAGGAGGAGGGAATACTTTCTAAGTTGTTTTATGAGGCTACCAAAATATTTAAGTGTACTCATCTTTTTTTTTTTTTTTTTTTTTTAAAGATTTTATTTATTTATTTTACAGAGAGAGATCACAAGTAGACAGAGAGGCAGGCAGAGAGAGAGAGGGAAGCAGGCTCCCTGCTGAGCAGAGAGCCCGATTCGGGACTCGATCCCAGGACCCTGAGATCATGACCTGAGCCGAAGGCAGCGGCTTAACCCACTGAGCCACCCAGGCGCCCAAGTGTACTCATCTTTAAGTAATCTCTGTGCCCAACATAGGGTTCCAACCCATAACCCTGAGATCAAGTCACATTCTCTTCTGACTGAGTCAAACAGATGCCCTGAAGCTACTGAAATCTTGGTAAAAAATCTGACAGAATTTGAAAGAGAAAGGAGGGAAGGAAGGAAGGAAGGAAAAAAAAGAAGAAGAAAGGAAGGAGGGAAGGAAGAAAAAAGGAGGGAGGGAAGAAGGAAGGAAGGGTGGAAGGAAGGGAGAAAGACAGAAGGGAGGGAGGGGGGAAAAAGAAAGGGGGGAAGGGAGAACAATAAAGAAAAAGAAAGAAATTACAGATGAATATTCCTCATGTACATAGATACAAAATTCTTGAGCAAAGTATCAGTAAACCAAATCATGAAATATGTATAAAGGATGATACATTTTGACCAAGTGGGGTTTATCTTAATGCAAGAACCAAGGGAAACTATAAACATAAGACAGGTGAGCAAATGAAAGTCATACAATAAGATGGTGATCTTTTAATCTCAGTATTTATTCTTTTATTAACTTATTTCTTGGCCCTTCTAATTTGTTTAATGGCAATGCATGCATCAGATAGGGGACTCAAGACACACATGTATTGACAAAACTCATCTCTCCTGTCTGTCCCCTAAGCCCCAGATCCAAGTACTATAGATCACCTGCTGGGCCAGATGTGATTTCCAGATAAGCATTCTTTCCTCACTTTTCCCCCCTCCATTAGTCTTTATCCCAGGCACTATTCTTTACCCATTTATAGAGTGCTAGCTCATTCTTTTTCATCTCCTACATAATAACCGTTGTATAGAGGAATTTTTTTTTTTTCTAACCAGCCCCTTCTGAAGGTTGTTTTGGCCTGTTCCTCATCATTTGCTATCATAGACAATGTGACAATGAATAACTTTATATATGTGTCCTTGTGTACTCAATAAAATGTATCTAAAGACGACAATCCTAAAAGTGACATATACATGCACTCAATGTTAACATGTATGTGTAAGTGTATATGAATTTCATTCTTCTAACCATTGCCAAATTTTCCGGTAGACAGAAGTCCTACAAGTGTCCTCTCCCAGCAGTTCCTGAAAGTACTCCATCCGTGCCAGAACATTTATTATCTTTATTATCTTACTATGTTTATCTTTACTGTTGTGACAGGTAAAAAATACTTTCTCACTGTCATCTTAATAACTTCTCCTTTTATGAGGGAGTTGAGTATCTTTTTAAAGAATACCATGAAATAATAAATAATATGACTATAATAATAAATATAGTATTATAAAGATTATACACAAAAATATGTTTTTATATATAAGGATGTATATATATATATCCTTTATACATAAGGATAATTGTAAAAAATAACATAAGCACACACCACTTGGCTTCCAAAACATAATCAGTCAGATGGAGACCGCTGAGTGCTGCTCTCTGATCGAATTTTCCCATTTTTTCTTTCAGAAGTATTCACGCCTGAATGCAGTATTTATCATTCTCCAGTATTTTTTTCATGTCATTTTTTCATGTTTTACCATTTTTCATGTCATTTTTTTCATGTCATTTTTCATTTTCATTTTTTTATACATATTTATTTATTTTAAAAGATGTATTTGAGAGAGGGGGATGGGGGGGAAGAGAGAGAGAGAGAGAGAGAGAATCCTAAGCAGACTCCTTGCTGAGCAGGACCCCCCCACAGGAACCTCAATCTCAAGATCCTGAGATCATGACCTGAGCTGAAACCAAGAGGTGGAGGCTTAACTGACTGAGCCACCCGGGCCTCCCTCCCCGACCTTTTATTCATTTTAGAGTGCTGTATAGTTGCCATATAGTATTGTCCTCATTTCAGGTGTGCAACCTAGTGACTTGACAGTTACATACATTGTGAAATGATCACAACAGTAGTATAGTTACTATGAGACACCCTACAGTTATTAACAATATTGTTGACTATATAATATCATGTGTTTCTTGCTGTACCTTTCATCCCTGTGACTTATTTGTAACTGGGGGTTTTGTACCTCTTAATTCCCTTCACATACATATTCTCCGCCTTCCATTCCCTCTAACAAACTTCAATTTGTTCTCTGTATTTAGGAGTTTGTTTCTACTTTGTTGTTGATACTGTTGTTGTTTGTTCATTTGCTTTGTTTTTTAGATGTCACATATAAGTGAAATCATATGGTGTTTGTCTTTCTCTGTCTGACTTGTTTCACTTAACATAACACCCTCTAGGTACATTAATGTTGTTGCACTGGGTATGATTTCACACTTTTGGATGGCAGAGTAGTATTCCAACATGTATATATACCACATCGTTATCCATTCTTCTAAGGATGGACAGGGGCTGCTCCCATATCTTGGCTACTGTAAATAATGCTGCCCTAAACATAGGCATGCATGTAACTTTTTGAATTAGTGTTTTCATTTTATTAAGATAAATACCCCAGGGTGCCTGGGTGGCTCAGTGGGTTAAGCCTCTGCCTTCGGCTCAGGTCATGATCCCAGAGTCCTGGGATCGAGCCCCACGTGGGGCTCTCTGCTCAGCAGGGAGCCTGCTTCCTCCTCTCTCTCTCTCTCTGACTGCCTCTCTGCCTACTTGTGATCTCTCTTTGTCAAATAAATAAATAAAATCTTTAAAAAAAAAAAGATAAATACCCCAAAGTAGAATTACTGGATCATATAGTACTTCTATTTTTAGTTTTTTGACTGTTTTCCAAAGTAACTGCACCAATTTACAACACACATACGTATTCCCAAGCTATGTTTGTGTGTATAATTGGTTTATATGCTTTAAGATTTCACATAAATAATGTCACTTTCATGTATTCTCTTCAGTGTGCCTTTTATTGTGAACATTATTTTGTGAAAATATATTCATGATACGTATTAGGTCAAATGTATTCATTTACTTTACTGCTTAGTACTCCATGGATACATATATCACAATAGATCTATTCTACTATTGATGTCTGTTTAGGTTTTTTCTAATTGTTGCTCTTTCAGACAATGTTAGGATCATTCTTGTAAATGTTTCTTTATCAACACACAAGTGGGCATACACCTGGGAGTAGATCTGCCATAGGGATTGGACATCTTCAACTTTGCTACATATTGTGAAATTGCTTTTGAAATTGATTGCCAATCCAATCTATACTCTCATCTGCAGTACAGAAGAGTTCTGTTGTTTCACATCCTTGGCAAACCTTGGTATTAGGATATATTAATTTTTTGCCAATATTATGAATTTGAAGTAGAATTTCACTGTGGTTTTTAGTTTGTATTTTCCTGATTACAAATGAGAATAAACATAATTATGTAGAAGTATTTATGTTTTTCTTTTATGTAAAAGGCCTGTTTGGACTTAACTATGGCTCTTAGCTTTTCTACTAGGCCGTTGTTGTTTTTTTATTTTTTATTTTTTATTGATTTTTAGGAGGAATATTTTTTTGATTTTTTAGATTAGTTATCTTTGCCGTCATTTTTATCACAAATAATTTTTCTAGATTTTCAGTTTCTTTTCTTTCAATTTGCAGTAAATTTTAACTATCCTTATAGTAAATTTTATTTTTAAAACAAAGTATTTAAATGTATATATACATATATTCACATAAATATAATTTTTTATAAATGCATAAATGTGACCACAGTTAGAAATTTTGTGTGTGTGCAGTTCCCTGCTTTGTTTAGCTTTCTCCTCATTCTCTCCTACTTTTCCTCTCATGTGGATCTCTTTCTTTTCCCTGCAAAGGTAACTCATATTAAAGAATTCATACATCGTTCATATTTTTATATTGTATTCAAATAATATATTTACATTTACATTTGTATACATACTACACAGAATATTTTAATGTTTGTCATTATTTGGTTTATAAACATGGGATTAAGCTAATATAATCCTTTTCTCACTTATTATATTTTCACTTAACAATACTTTGTGAAAACCCAAGTCATTTTATATAGTTGTAATTCAATGGTTCCTAAATTGTCTCACATCAGGAAAAATCTTGCAAAGCAAAAACCAAAGTACTGAAACTTTCAGGAACCTAAAGAAAGATAATTGTACTTAATCGAGATTTTAATAAATTTTGGACATTTACTCAGATGTATGAATTTTAAAATGACATTAAGAGTTGTATTTTCCTCCATGAAATTTTGTTGTTGCAGAGCTGTATACATATTGTAGCTCAGGATGGATGTGTATATGGCACAGAACCAAATGAAAGCAAGTATATTCTACTCTATTCCTGGCTCAGTAGTAGACCCTTGTGTGGACTTGGCAGGATTAATTTACTTTTCTGGCCTCCAGTAATTTCATTTGTAAAATGAATGATAGAATTAGAATATAGGCTGTGTTCCTGATGAAGTCATGTAATTCACCAGTCAATTCAAGAGTAATCCAAGGTTTGCCAAGGCTTTACATTCACCAGCTGATGTGGCGCCACCATGTGGTAGTAAAGTAAACACAGTTTAAAATGCATTGTGTCTTCAGCTTTCCAATTACGGTGCTTCATCACTTTTTAATTTGAGGAATTAACATTAATTCCAATTTTGTACATAAATTGAGACTTTATTAACATGCTTATTTTGCACCATTTCAGGTTTGCATAAAAAGTGACCACACTCCATAATCAGAATAATTTTGACCTCTAACACTATTTTTATACCGTACAGTGGTAGTCCATCACATGAGAAAATGGGGGGAAATGCGATAATCAGAGAAAATTATTCACTATGAAAGTGTATTTAAACAAAAATATACAGCAGCTTAATGGTCAAATGGCTATAAAACTTTTCAAACTGCCTGTAGAACCTAGAATCATAAGATGAGGGGAACCAGAGAAATTGGGGAGAGAGTTAGGTACAAAGGTACAAGACCATGTATTAGAATACTGTATTACTTTTTTAGTCTTCAGAATATTTGGGACATACACTAAGGAGTATGAGATGATAGAGAGCTTCAAAGTATAAAGTCAATTTTTATTATTTAATCAAGCATTTATAAGTCTATTGTTATTTACAAAAATAATTGTGTCAACTTTTCACTGGTTTTAGGTATTTTATTTCTGTTTGTATTTAAGTAAGTTTTAAATTTTAGAACAGCTTTAGATTCACAGAAAACTTACAAAGTTTAGACAAGAGGTTTCCCATGTACTCTGTATACAGAGAGAGAGAATCCCAAGCAGGCTCCATGTTCAGCATGAGTCTGACATAGGACTTGATCCCACAACACTGAGATCACGACCTGAGCCAAAAACAAGATTCGGGGCTTAACCAACTGAACCACCCAAGCACCCAAAGACTTTAACAGTTTTGAAGAGTAATGACCAGGCATTTTGCAAACTGTTTCTCAATTTGTGTTTGATTTTTTTTTTCCTCATGACTAGACTGAAATTACAGTTTTTTTGAGAGAAGGCCCACAGGCCCAAAATGCCATCACATCACATCAAAGGTACATACAATCTACATGACTGATTATTGCTGTTGATCTTAACCTTGATCACCTGGCCAAGGTGGTTTTCGCCACATTTCTCTATTTTTTCTTTTCTTGCTATACGGTACTTTTTGGAAGGAAGTGACAATTCAAAGCCCACACTTAAGGGGTCAGGAGTTGTACTTAACCTCTTTAAGTGGGAATAATGCACATAAAACATTTGGAATTCTTCCATATGAGATAATTGTCTCTTTCCCCTCATTTGTTTATTTATAAGTCATTTATTTATATCAAATGGACTCATGGATATTTGGTTATTATCCCTTACTATGTTATTTATCCTGATCTCAAGTTGTTCTAGTTTTGGCCGTAAGGAATTCCTTCAGGTTGGTATCTGCTTCTCTTTGATATGCTCTCTCATTTTGTTTTGGATATTTTCTTATTTTCTGGTGCTACTAGGTCCTCCAAGCCCATCTTGTAGATTTCCTGCCCCATCCTCAAAACCCACCATTGCTCCACGGAGCTCCGATTCCTTTTATTGGAGAATGGTATTTAGAAACCTAGATCTGGGCACTTGGTGTGATTTTGGTTTACTTTGAATCTTTCCTCTGTAGGTTTTTGCATCAATGTTTTCCTCTCCACGTCTTAATCATCTCAAAGTTGAGATGATTTCTAAAGAGCTTTGAAAATTTAGGGATTCGGTTAACAAAATTTGCTTCACTCTTGTTAACTATTGTTTTTGATTATTGCCACTATTAACACAACACCAACACTACTTGTAAAGTTTGTCACTCTCAGATATGAATTCGGGATGAAAGCTTTTTGGCGGGAAATTATAAATTATGTATACACTTTTTCTCACTACCTCGCTTTTCACTAAATCAGCAGCCAACAAATATGTTTCCGTAGTGAATAAACAGAGCTACGTGTATATATGCATACAGGTGTTTCCCTTTAGGCTCCTTATTGGATCACATTTCTAGGAGAAATGTGCCAAAATTACTAGACTGTGATTCACTTGAAAGCACCACCTGTGTGTTCTCTCCATCATCTTTACATTTTCAGGGTTTAGCTTTTGCTTGACACAATCCAGGGGTTTCCTAAAAATTTGCTGAAAAAATTGCAGAAACTCTTAGAACACGGTGAAGCTTACCATCAATAATTTAAAGGTGTCTAAGGTTTTTGGGTTTGTTTTGTTTTGACTTTTTATTTGTTTTTCTTGTTCTTTCTGTGCTTGTTTTTTTGGGGATGGGCTTCAGTACCACAAAAGAATAGTGGTCACCTAGAGCTTTTTGATGGAAACTATTTTATCCCCACTTTTAATGTTTCATCATGAGCCACGGTAAATTAATCAGGTTTAGGCTTCTTTTCCACTGGTGAAATAAAGCCCAAACTGTTCAGTTAAGAGAAAATGCTTGCCCATAGAAAGCCTATAAAATCGGAGTGTGTTTTTCCTTGATTCACAGTAAAACATGAACTCTTTATTTGAGCTCTCTATTACATGGAAAAGCATTTCTATGTATCGTGTTGAATAAGCTATTCTTCCACTGGATGGTATTGAATTTAATTAGAAGAAAATATCTTAGTGAAAATAAGGCTTTAATGATATACTGTTTCATTTTCAGACCATAAGTCATCATATCCTCTAAATGGTGGGATAATGATGCCGAAACAAAACCCCATAGAAGAAAAAGCATTCATTTGGTGTTGAGCCTTTCTGTGGGAAACATGTGCATTTTTATTCTTTATCTTTCTTACATTCTTACTTCCAATTTCCCATTTAAAAGCTGGTTCTCTTGTATGTTTTATTTTAATTCTACTCTAGATTCAGTACAATTTTTGTAAAATGAAATTCATTTAAATATAATTCAGGAACCAAGCAGTCTTGAATGGAAGTATTTGAGACAGCACTCACGGCTTCAATATAAACACCACTACGTCTGTCCATTCATTCATTCATCCTCTTATCAAAACAGCTATGTGTTCATTGCCGTCACAGTGCAGGGGACACATGGAAGGGAAAGACAAATTCATGCTTTCAGAGAATAGCAGGGGAGGAATAAAAAGGAACTGAATAATGTAGCAGGATGGTCCTGACTGAGCAGTGGAGAACGGAAGACCAGGATTTGGCTTGATGTCTGCTTACGTAAGAGTTTATATAAGGTAGCCTGTGAGGACAACATGTTGTGCACAGGTACACAACAAAGGGGCTGCGGTAAGAACTGGGACAACCTGGAGTCTTGTCCTTGGCCCCAAGTTCTTTGATGTTTTTCTTTTCAAATAATAATTAACATTGATCAAGTTTTGCCTGAGCCTGGAAACTGTTCTGGGGACTTTGTCTTGAATTCATTTTCCACAAAGTCCATCCCAACAACTAGCACCCTAAGAGAGACTATGTGGTCTGGAATAGGCACTGTAACTCTCATTTCTATTTTGAGGAGGAAACAGAAGCACAGAGAGTTTAATTGATTTAACGAAGATCACACAGCGCCAAGTGTCACAACCAGGATGGAAGTTCAGACAGTATGCTCCAGACACCCCTTCCACTGTGATGATTATCCACACTATTTTTTGAATCTTAAGGAAAAAGTCACAGCAGGCAGAGGCTGAAGAAGCTGTTTTTCAAAAGGGTTCCATGAGACAAATAGAAATGGTGAAGAGGGAGGGATTTGGGGAAGCAAACAGAGCTTCATAGGTACTTCTAGTGGCAAAGGTTGACCTAGAGTCTGGGAGAGGGAACCCAGCACGGCTCCTTGAGACTAATGGAATCAAGATCTGGGAATGGTAGTCATGTCAACGCAGAGGCCATTGTTCTCATGTGGGGCACCAGCTGCCCTGAGGCATCCCCTGCCACTTCAGAAGCTGAGGACAAGGATGATGAGGAGGGATGTTGGGGAATAGAGGGAGAGGCAGAGTGGAGCAAGAAAAGAAGTGTAACCTAGAGACTACGTGGGGACCATTTGTGAAGCCAGACATGGTACACCTGAAAGGCTGTTGCAGTGCCAGGGACACTTTTGTGGCCCATGAAAACTGTCAAATCTGTTTTGTTTCTTCCTGTTTGTTTTCTCAAGCAGGCGTATAACATCCCTGAACCTTATTCTGCTGCTAGACACACCAAGATTATTACAGATTGATGTTTTCTCCCTCATTGGGTGTGGTTGGAATGTTTTGGGGTTTGTAGATTTTTTTCCCTATAATTTGTTAACACTGGGTCAACTTCTACGAAGTAATAGTTCTGTCCCCAAAATGCATTACTACTAATAAAGTGTTACAATAGTAATTATGCTTTCTTAATATTACTGAAACAAATGTCAGAAATGTAATTGACCATTATCATGGAGTCTAGTCCTAAGAGCAAGGGATTGTACACATGCACCAAACATTCACCTCCCTAGTGTCTTTAACTTTAGGGGAGAGATGAAGAAATTATATGAAGCTCATTCAAGATGCAAGTGAATTCTCAGAGATGAGCTGATGCTTTGCTTGGGATGATTGATGGCCTCTCCTGAGATGGGCAAGCACGGAAAACAAGATTTTGTGATCATGTTTCAGCCAGGGGTCCCAGCGTAGTTCTCTTCTGATCTTTGGCCTCCCTCCATCTTAGAACGCCCCCAGTTAGTAGAGGGAAAAATGGGATAAGTTTTTCCCAGTGGATGAGGTAAAATGGTTTGGTATTACCTAGTAATACAAAGTGTTTAAAAGAAAAACCAAATTAAGACTTTCTCCAAATACCTCACCAAAATGTCCCTGCCTTTGGAAATACTGAGCCAAAGTGACAGTTTCAAAGACTCTGAAATCACAACAGCTGCATCATTGTGGCTGCTCCAAAATGGCTGCACCAGAATGACTGTGAGAACAGCCCCATCAAAATGTCATGAGAGATGCTCCCAGGCATAATGGGACCAAGATCTCATAACATGATCCCCTCCCTGCCTACAGACCCTTGAGGCTTTGAAATATTGTATTAAAGGTATCACATGAGGCACTTGAGTGGCTCAGTTGGTTAGAGATCTGATTCTTGGTTTTAGCTCAGATCTCAGATCAGATCGCAGATTCATGAGACTGAGCCCTGTGAGCTACTCGCTCACTCAGTGCAGAGACTCCTTGAGTTTCTCTCTCCCTTTCTCTTTGCTCCACACTGCATACACACTCTCTCTCTCAGATAAGTAAATTTTTTTTTTTTTAAGTATCACACAACCTAGGTGTCAGGAGAAAAGTAAGCAGAGGGTTTTAAAAGGGAGACCCTCCAGAAGGCAAAGGTTTCCTGAAGGGGAAAGAAGTGATCTGGGAGACTGGAGAGAAGGGAGTGCCCTGAAGGAGGGGCAAGGAGGAGGAAGATATTCCAGGTGGAAGGGACGATAAGAAGTAGACACAGGGATAAGAAACTGCATAGAGGATTGCCACAAACTATAAGAATTTTGGTGTGCTCGTGATCTAGCCATTATTGAGCACCTACGGTATGCTTCATCATGCTGTCCTCATGATTTTGGAGAGGATATAGTTGATCTACTAAACATTCAATCTTTTTTCTTTCTTTTTTTTTTTTTTATAAGATTTTATTTATTTATTTGACAGAGAGAGATACAGCGAGAGAGGGAACACAAGCAGGGGGAGTGGGAGACTGAGAAGCAGGCTTCCCACTGAGAAGGGAGCCCTTTGTGGGGCTCAATCCCAGGATCCTGGGATTAGGACCCAAGCCGAAGGCAGACACTAAATGACTTAGCCACAAAGGCACCCCTCAATCTTTTTTCTTTTCTCAACAATAAGAAAATACATATAGTTCCTAAACCAATTTCAAAAATCTAGATTGATTTTAGTGCTCTATGTTTTCCTTCAAACTTGTTCTGCTTATTTTTAAGCCACTTTAATCTGAATTAAATAATTCAGAAAAAAATAATTTCTTCTATTTATATTTCTTAAATCACTATAATCTGTATTAAATACAATAAATTACTTGGTTTATTTTGAAAAACACAATTATGTGAGAAATACAAAAAAATTGCTGACCAATGAAGGTATTAAGCATTCATTTGGTATGCCATAACTTCTGAAAATACCAGCTAATTATACAATTTTAATAATAATAGTCTGTGCTCTATGGGCTAGAATAGTATGCTGAAACATTTTAAATACTATATGTTAATCATCTTAAAAAATGAATCTTATATGTGGGTTAAGTACAGATTATTTTTCTGTAACATTACTATTAACCTGAATGTTTCCATGGCAACAAGAGACATCTAACAACATATAAAACAGATCACTATTAATATTTGATTCACAATTCATAAATAAAAACATATTTGTAGTGTTATGAAAGTTACACATTAATACCATATATCAGGATTCAGAAATCACCCTTGGAGTCATATTTTCAAAAATTTTATGTTAATATTTTGTGATTAATTTCTTTTTTTAAGATTTTTACTTCTCTTGAGAGGGATAGAGAACACAAGTGTAGGGAGAAGCAGAGGGAGAGAAAGAATCTCAAGCAAACTCCCTGCTGAGCTGGGAGGGGAGGCAGGGCTCCATCTGACAACCCTGAGATCATGACCTGAACTGATATAGAGTCAGACACTTAACTGACTGAGCCACCCAGGCACCCCTAATTTCTGATTATAATATTAATACATGCTTTATTTTAAAAATGGAAGACACAGATCAAAAGAAGAATTAAATAAACTCCAAGAAGAGAATCATTAATATTTATTTATGTTGCTTTATTTATAAATTTAAAAAATTTAGATAGGATTATAAATTTGGTTTTGTATCATTTTTTACTTCTTTCCATGGCATTAACTACATTTTAAATTTGTTTTGTAGGAGGCGGCTGGGTGTTCAGTCAGTTAGGTAGCCCACCCTTGATTTCAGTTCAGGTCATGATCTCAGGGGCATGGGATACAGCCCTGCATTGGGCTATGCACTCAGTGGCGAGTCTGCTTGGAATTCTCTCTCTCTCTCTCCCTCTACCCCTCCCCCTCACATGCTCTCTCACTAATAAATAAATAATTATTTAAAAAATATATATATATTTGTTTTATAGAGAGTAGATTTGTAATAGTCTCTACATGTAACCACATACTTCATGTTTAAGTGATTTTTTTGTCTTGTCCATACTACTCTAATACCTGTAATTGTGAAGTCCTACTCCACCCCTCAAAAAATAATGACTAAAATGGTGTTAAATTTCTTTATGTCCTTTTTTACTGATTTTACAAGGTGCTTTCTAAAAGCACTCAAAATTGATTAAGGATGTTTCAGACTAATTAGCCTTCACCAAACACATTTTGTGTGTGTGTCTAAAATAGAGTAATTGAGCTCTTGTAGGAACTCAATTATAAAACACCTAACTTCTAAAAGAGAATGGGGGCAGTTGTTGTATATTCTGGCATTTATAATAATTTCCCAGGAAGTGGGAATTACAGTGTGACATTTTAAATATTGTTTACTACTTTGGCACATGAGGAAAAAATGATAGCCAGAAAATGCCCTGCACAGAGATATTATTCATTTTAAATACACCCATAATTCCATTATTTTAACTTTGAAATACTATCAAGTAGCAGATGCTATCTACATAGGATAGATATAGTACAGGGACCATAAAATCTGACAAACCTAATTTACTAGAATATATCTTCATGGTCAGAAAGGGAAATGCTGACATTGCCTTTGGTTGCAAGTAGCAGCAAGGAAGAGAAATTTATAATAGGTTAGAGAAGGCCTCAGACCAAGAGGAGAATACAGCTGAAGACCAGGAACTTTGGAGATCAGCGTTACCAAAGACTGGGAAAAATCTAGGAAGTTCACTTCTCTCCCAGAAGTCTCAGTTCAACATGTCTCTGTCATGTGATTCATGTTTCTTTCTCTGCCGAGTTGCCTTCTCTGCTCCTCAGCCCACACGGTGAGGGAAGATGGATGAACCCTGCAGCACCAAGACTCACAGATTATATTCAGGTCCCACCACATGGAGAAATGGATTCTCTCTCAGCTCCATTTATAAAGTGCTATGAACTTAAGTTTGCATCCCCTTGAAATTCAAACGCTAATTCCTAATGTGATAGTATTTGGAGGTGGGGGCCTTAGGAGGTAATTAGGTCAAGAGAGCAAAGACCTCCTGTGGGGATTAGGGCCCTTATTAGAAGAGACATTAGAGGCTCACCTCCTCTCTGCTCTTCACCACATAAGGATACAGGGAGAAGACAACCATCTGCAAATCAGGAAGTGGGATCTCACCAGACACCTTGGTCTTGGACTTCTCAGGCTCCACAACTGAAAGAAATAAATATTCATTGTTTAAGCCACCTAGCCTAGGATACTTTATTATAGCAGGCCAAAGTAAGACACCAGAGAATTGCCCCAGCTTGGCCCAGGTGCCCAGCCCTGTGCCCAACCAAATATGTAGGTGCTTTGAATTCCCCCGTCCCATGACTAGGACAGGGGACAGCTGATGGTAATTTTGCATATTGCAATCAGGTAGCTGAACAGTAGGGTCTGAATTCATACAAAGTATTCTTTTCTTTTTAGTAATTTTATTCTTCTTTGTGAATTATATTAATAGTATATGAATACATTTTTCTCATATCGGATATATAAAACTTCCACACCTTATTCTTTGGGGGATCTTACTATAAATATTGCTCTGCAATTTGTTTTTGTTTTGTTGCTAACAATATATCTTGTATGTTAAAGTTACATATTTTCAATGAATTTTTAAAGTTATATTAGTAATACATGAATACATTTTTATTGTAAAAAAAATCTAGTAATATAGCTCATATGGCTGGAAGAGTCAAAGTTCTGTTTCACACAACTGAATTATCTTTTTTTTTTACTTACTAGGATCATGGCTTATATATATGGCTCTGCAACTTGATTTAATGCATAAATATATACTCATTATTTAAAAATACATATGCAAAATAAAAAATAAGAATCTTCTTTTAATAATCTTCTCCTATAATAATCCTACTTGCTTTCTCAAAATTACTATTAACAATGAGTTATGTAGGAGCACTGGGTGGCTCAGTCAGTTAAGTGGCTGCCTTCGGCTCAGGTCATGCTCCCAGTGTCCTAGGATCAAGCTCCATCCACATTGGACTCCCTGTTCAGCAGTGAGTCTGTTTCTCTCTTTCCCTCTGCCTGCTATGCTTTCTCTTTTTTTTCCTCTCTCTCTAATAAATAAGTAAAATCTTCATTTAAAAAAACCAATGTGTTACATATACTTCTGGATTTTTTTCTATGTATTTACATATATACATTTATATAAAAATACATAATCTGGAGTTATTTTTTAACATAATTGGGATCAAAGTATAACAATTAAATAAAACTTTGCTCTTTTAAATTTACTGATATGTGTTGCACATGGATCCACATCACTATGTATGGACATCTTATTAAGTTGTACATAACATTTCATATTATAGAGGTATTATAATTGAAATACTCTATTAGTGGACATTCATTATTTTCAATTTTTTACTTTAAAAAGTATCATAATTAATATATTTGTACATATTTCTTCATGCTTGTATGAGGATAGTTTGTCTAGATCAAAGAGAAAACAAATATTACAAGAAAAAGCTGTAAAACTCCATTCCCACCAATAGTGTATATATACATAATAGTCAATACGTTATGTATAGAATGTCCATTCCCATACCACCTAGCCAACCCTGGATATCAACAATTCTTTTAAATTTTTGTTAATTTGAAGAAAAAATATAATCTCTTTTTTAAAAATAAATTTCATTTATTGGGGCGCCTGGGTGGCTCAGTGGGTTAAGCCTCTGCCTTCGGCTCGGGTCATGATCTCAGCGTCCTGGGATCGAGCCCCACATCGGGCTCTATGCTCAGCGGGGAGCCTGCTTCCCCCCTTCCCTCTGCCTGCCTCTCTCTCTACTTGTGATCTCTCTCTGTCCAATAAATAAATTAAAAAAAAAACTTTAAAAAAATTTTAAAAATTAATTTCATTTATTGAAATCCCATTTGATTAGCATATACTGTATTACTAGTTTCAGAGCTGAATTCAGTGATTCATCAGCTGCATGTAACACCCAGTGCTCATTACATCATGTTCCCTCTTTAATGCCCATTACCCAGTTAACCCATCCCCCAATGACCTCCCTTCCAGCAACCCTTAATTTGTTCCCTACAGTTAAGGATCTCTTATGGTCTGCCTCCCTCTCTTATCTTATTTTTCTTTCCTTTCCCCTATGTTCATGTGCATTGTTTCTTAAATTCCACATATGAGTGAAATCATATGGTATTTCACTTTCCCTGACTGACTTATTTCACTTAGCATAACACCTCTGCTTCCATCCATGTGCTTGCTAATGGCAAGATGTCATTCTTTTTTGATGGTATAAAACATGAGAAAATGTTCAACATTACTCAGCATCAGGGAAATATATATCAAAAGCATAAGGAGATAGCACCTCATAATCTTTTTTTCATGTTATAATTTTTTTTTCCTGGATCATCCATCTCTTTATATATTCATTAGTTGGTTATATTTCCTTTTTAATTTGTCTATTCAAAGGATGCCTGGGTGGCTCAGTCAGTTAAGCATTGCCTTCAACTTGAGTTATGATCTTGGGATCCTGGGATCCAGCCTGCATCAGGCTCCCTTGCTTCTCCCTCTCTCTCTGCCCCTCACCCCCATTTTTTTCTCTCTTTTTCTCTCCTTCTCAAATAAATAAATAAAATCTTTTAAAAATTTTTTCTATTCATATGTATTCTTTTTTTTTTTTCTCTTGGAGTTTTTGCCCTATTTTAAAACATCATTTGCAGGAACAATGTATTTATTTGTCATTGTATATTTTGCAAATATTTCCCAGATTTAACTTTGTTTATGGTGTTTTTATTATATGAAAATTTAATTTTTTAAGCAGTCAACTCCTTTAGTTTTTTCTTTCATGGTTTCCAGACATCTTATATTGTTTAGGAAGTCTTTACCACACCAAGACCATAAAAATTTCTCTAATTTTAAGTATATTGATATATCTTTTTAAAGATTTAACTTTTAAAACAATCTTGTATGAGGGGGGAGGAGTCAAGATGGTGGAGAAGTAGCAGGCTGAGACTACTTCAGGTAGCAGGAGATCAGCTAGATAGCTTATCTAAAGATTGTAAACACCTACAAATCCAACGGGAGATCGAAGAGAAGAAGAACAATTCTAGAAACAGAAAATCAACCACTTTCTGAAAGGTAGGACTGGCGGAGAAGTGAATCCAAAGCGACGGGAAGATAGACCGCGGGGGGAGGGGCCGGCTCCCGGCAAGCGGCGGAGCCACAGAGCACAAAATCAGGACTTTTAAAAGTCTGTTCCGCTGAGGGACATCGCTCCAGAGGCTTAACCGGGGTGAAGCCCACGCGGGGTCAGCGTGGCCTCAGGTCCCGCAGGGTCACAGAAGGATCGGGGGTGTCTGTATGTCGCAGAGCTTACAGGTATTAGAACGGGGAAGCCGGCTACAGAGACGGAGCCGAGGAGTGACTCTCAGCTTGGGGTTACCTTGAACCGGTCGCAGGCTTGGTCAGCTCGGAGCGTGGCCGGAGGCCAGGGTGACAGCAGTAATTGGGCGCTGTTCTCTGAGGGCACACTGAGGAGTGGGGCCCCGGGCTCTCGGCTCCTCCGGGCCGGAGACTGGGAGGCCGCCATCTTCATTCCCATCCTCTGGAACTCTACGGAAAGCGCTCAGGGAACAAAAGCTCCCGAAAGCAAACCCAAGAGGATTACTCAGCCCGGCCCCTGGTAAGGGCGGTGCAACTCCGCCTGGGGCAAAGACACTTGAGAATCACTACAACAGGCCCCTCCCCCAGAAGTTCAACAAGAAACCCAGCCAGGACCAAGTTCACCTACCAAGGAGTGCAGTTTCAATACCAAGGAGAGCAGCGGAATTCCAGAAGAGGAGAAAGCAATGCACGGAACTCGGCTTTCTCCCCATGATTCTTTACCCTTGCAGTTAATTTAATTTTTTTCTTTTTCAATTTTTTTTCTCTTCTTCTGCTAAATTTTTTTAACTTTTACCCTTTTCTTTTTTAACGTTTTTTAACTAGTTTATCTAATATATATATTTTTTTCCTGTTTACATTTTTTCTTTATTCATTTTTGTTGTTGTTGTTGTTTTTTCTTTCTGAACCTCTTTTTATCCCCTTTCTCCCCCCTCACGATTTGGGATATCTTCTTATTTGGTTAAAGCATATTTTCCTGGGGTTGTTGCCACCCTTTTAGTATTTTACTTGCTCCTTCGTATACTCTTATCTGGACAAAATGACAAGGAGGAAAAATTCACCACAAAAAAAAGAACAAGAGGCAGTACCGAAGGCTAGGGACCTAATCAATACAGACATTGGTAATATGTCAGATCTAGAGTTCAGAATGACGATCCTCAAGGTTCTAGCCGGCTTGAAAAAGGAATGGAAGATATTAGAGAAACACTCTCGGGAGATATAAAAGCCCTTACTGGAGAAATAAAAGAACTAAAATCTAACCAAGATGAAATCAAAAAAGCTATTAATGAGGTGCAATCAAAAATGGAGGCTCTCACTGCTAGGATACATGAGGCAGAAGAAAGAATTAGCGATATAGAAGACCAAATGACAGAGAATAAAGAAGCTGAGCAAAAGAGGGACAAACAGCTACTGGACCACGAGGGGAGAATTTGAGAGATAAGTGACACCATAAGACGAAACAACATTAGAATAATTGGGATTCCAGAAGAAGAAGAAAGAGAGAGGGGAGCAGAAGGTATATTGGAGAGAATTATTGGAGAGAATTTCCCCAATATAGCAAAGGGAACAAGCATCAAAATCCAGGAGGTTCAGAGAATCCCCCTCAAAATCAATAAGAATAGGTCCACACCCCGTCACCTAATAGTAAAATTTACAAGTCTTAGTGACAAAGAGAAAATCCTGAAAGCAGCCTAGGAAAAGAAGTCTGTAACATACAATGGTAAAAATATTATACTGGCAGCAGACTTATCTACAGAGACCTGGCAGGCCAGAAAGAGCTGGCATGATATATTCAGAGCACTAAACGAGAAAAACATGCAGCCAAGAATACTATATCCAGCTAGGCTATCATTGAAAATAGAAGGAGAGATTAAAAGCTTCCAGGACAAACAAAAACTGAAAGAATTTGCAAACACCAAACCAGCTCTACAGGAAATATTGAAAGGGGTCTCTAAGCAAAGAGAGACCCTAAAAGTAGTAGATCAGAAAGGAACAGAGACAATATACAATAACAGTCACCTTACAGGCAATACAATGGCACTAAATTCATATCTCTCAATAGTTACCCTGAATGTTAATGGGCTAAATGCCCCAATCAAAAGACACAGGGGATCAGAATGGATAAAAAAACAAAACCCATCTATATGTTGCCTACAAGAAACTCATTTTAAACCCAAAGACACCTCCAGATTTAAAGTGAGGGGGTGGAAAAGAATTTACCTTGCTAATAGACATCAGAAGAAAGCAGGGGTGGCAATCCTTGTATCAGATCAATTAGATTTTAAGCTAAAGACTATTATAAGAGATGAGGAAGGACACTATATCATACTCAAAGGATCTGTCCAACAAGAAGATCTAACAATTTTAAATATCTATGCCCCTAACGTGGGAGCAGCCAACTACATAAGCCAATTAATAACAAAATCAAAGAAACACATCAACAATAATACAATCATAGTAGGGGACTTTAACACTCCCCTCACTGAAATGGACAGATCATCCAAGCAAAAGATCAACAAGGAAATAAAGGCCTTAAATGACACACTGGACCAGATGGACATCACAGATATATTCAGAACATTTCATCCCAAAGCAACAGAATACACATTCTTCTCTAGTGCACATGGAACATTCTCCAGAATAGATCACATCCTCGGTCCTAAATCAGGTCTCAACCGGTATCAAAAGACTGGGATCATTCCCTGCATATTTTCAGACCACAATGCTCTGAAGCTAGAACTCAATCACAAGAGGAAATTTGGAAAGAACCCAAATACATGCAGACTAAACAGCATCCTTCTAAAGAATGAATGGGTCAACCAGGAAATTAAAGAAGAATTGAAAAAATTCATGGAAACAAATGGTAATGAAAACACAATGGTTCAAAATCTGTGGGACACAACAAAGGCAGTCCTGAGAGGAAAATATATAGCGGTACAAGCCTTTCTCTAGAAACAAGAAAGGTCTCAGGTACACAACCTAACCCTACACCTAAAGGAGCTGGAGAAAGAACAAGAAAGAAACCCTAAACCCAGCAGGAGAAGAGAAATCATAAAGATCAGAGCAGAAATCAATGAAATAGAAACCAAAAAAAAAAAAAAAAAATAGAACAAATCAGTGAAACTAGGAGCTGGTTCTTTGAAAGAATTAATAAGATTGATAAATCCCTGGCCAGACTTACCAAAAAGCAAAGAGAAAGAACGAAAATAAATAAAATCATGAATGAAAGAGGAGAGATCACAACCAACACCAAAGAAATACAATTATAAGAACATATTAGGAACAACTCTATGGCAACAAATTTGACAATCGGGAAGAATTGGATGCATTCCTGGAGACATATAAACTACCACAACTGAACCAGGAAGAAATAGAAAACCTGAACAGACCTATAACCAGTAAGGAGATTGAAACAGTCATCAAAAATCTCCAAACAAACAAAAGCCCAGGCCCAGATGGCTTCCCGGGGGAATTCTACCAAACATTTAAAGAAGAACTAATTCCTATTCTCCTGAAACTGTTCCAAAAAATAGAAATGGAAGGAAAACTTCCAAACTCATTTTATGAGGCCAGCATCACCTTGATCCCAAAACCAGACAAGGATCCCATCAAAAAAGAGAATTAAAGACCAATATCCTTGATGAACATAGATGTGAAAATTCTCACCAAAATAATAGCCAATAGGATTCAGCAATACATTAAAAGGATTACTCACCATGACCAAGTGGGATTTATTCCAGGGCTGCAAGGTTGGTTCAACATCTGCAAATCAATCAATGTGATCCAACACATTAATAAAAGAAAGAACAAGAACCATATGATACTCTCAATAGATGCTGAAAAAGCATTTGACAAAGTACAGCATCCCTTCCTGATCAAAACTCTTCAAAGTGTAGGGATAGAGGGCACATACCTCAATATTATCAAAGCCATCTATGAAAAACCCACCGCAAATATCATTCTCAATGGAGAAAAACTGAAAGCTTTTCCGCTAAGGTCAGGAACACTGCAGGGATGTCCGTTATCACCACTGCTATTCAACATAGTACTAGAAGTCCTAGCCTCAGCAATCAGACAACAAAAGGAAATTAAAGGCATCCATATCGGCAAAGAAGAAGTCAAACTATCACTCTTCACAGATGATATGATACTATATGTGGAAAACCCAAAAGACTCCACTCCAAAACTGCTAGAACTTGTACAGGAATTCAGTAAAGTGTCAGGATATAAAATCAATGCACATAAATCAGTTGCATTTCTCTACACCAACGACAAGACAGAAGAAAGAGAAATTAAGGAGTCCATCCCATTTACAATTGCACCCAAAACTATAAGATACCTAGGAATAAACCTAACCAAAGAGGCTAAGAATCTATACACAGAAAACTATAAAGTACTCATGAAGGAAATTGAGGAAGACACGAAGAAATGGAAAAATGTTCCATGCTCCTGGATTGGAAGAATAAATATTGTGAAAATGTCTATGCTACCTAAAGCAATCTACACATTTAATGCAAACCCTATCAAAATCCCATCCACTTTTTTCCAAAGAAATGGAACAAATAATCCTAAAATTTATATGGAACCAGAAAAGACCTCAAATAGCCAAAGGAATATTGAAAAAGAAAGCCAAAGTCGGTGGCATCACAATTCCGGACTTCAAGCTCTATTACAAAGCTGTCATCATCAAGACAGCATGGTACTGGCACAAAAACAGACACATAGATCAATGGAACAGAATAGAGAGCCCAGAAATAGACCCTCAACTCTATGGTCAACTAATCTTCGACAAAGCAGGAAAGAATGTCCAATGGAAAAAAGACAGCCTCTTCAATAAATGGTGTTGGGGAAATTGGATGGCCACATGCAGAAAAATGAAATTGGACCATTTCCTTACACCACACACGAAAATAGACTCAAAATGGATGAAGGACCTCAATGTGAGAAAGGAATCCATCAAAATCCTTGAGGAGAACACAGGCAGCAACCTCTTCGACCTCAGCCGCAGCAACATCTTCCTAGGAACATCACCAAAGGCAAGGGAAGCAAGGGCAAAAATGAACTATTGGGATTTCATCAAGATCAAAAGCTTTTGCACAGCAAAGGAAACAGTTCACAAAACCAAAAGACAACTGACAGAATGGGAGAAGATATTTGCAAAAGACATATCATATAAAGGGCTAGTGTCTAAAATCTATAAAGAACTTAGCAAACTCAATACCCAAAGAACAAATAATCCAATCAAGAAATGGACAGAAGACATGAACAGACATTTCTGCAAAGAAGACATCCAGATAGCCAACAGACACATGAAAAAGTGCTCCATATCACTCGGCATCAGGGAAATACAAATCAAAACCACAATGAGATATCACCTCACACCAGTCAGAATGGCTACAATTAACCAGTCAGGAAATGACAGATGCTGGCAAGGATGTGGAGAAAGGGGAACCCTCCTACACTGTTGGTGGGAATGCAAGCTGGTGCAACCACTCTGGAAAACAGCATGGAGGTTCCTCAAAATGTTGAAAATAGAACTACCCTATGACCCAGCAATTGCACTACTGGGTATTTACCCTAAAGATACAAACGTAGTGATCCAAAGGGGTACATGAACCCGAATGTTTATAGCAGCAATGTCTACAATAGCCAAAGTATGGAAAGAACCTAGATGTCCATCAACAGATGAATGGATAAAGAAGATGTGGTATATATACACAATGGAATACTATGCAGCCATCAAAAGAAATGAATCCTTGCCATTTGCTACGTCGTGGATGCAACTAGAGGGTATCATGCTTAGCGAAATAAGTCAATCGGAGAAAGACAACTATCATGTGATCTCCCTGATATGAGGGAGAGGAGATGCAACATGGGGGGCTAAGGGGGTAGGAGAAGAGTAAATGAAGCAAGATGGGATTGGGTGGGAGACAAACCATAAGTGATTCTTAATCTCACAAAACAAACTGAGGGTTTATGGGGGGAGGGGGTTTGGGAGAGGTGGGGTGGGGTTATGGACATTGGGGAGGTTATGTGCTATGGTGAGTGCTATGACGTGTGTAAACCTGGTGATTCACAGACCTGTACCCCTGGGGATAAAAATATATGTTTATAAAAAATAAAATAAAATAAAAAATCTTGTATTATTTGTGTATCTCTATGCTGTAAGTTGGGAGCTAAATCTATTTTTTTCTAAATGCATAGCCAGTTGCTTTATTAATTATCAAATTGATTAATATTTACCCACTGATTTGAAAATCCACCCATCCTGTAAATTAAATTCTCATACATAATTTGTTTTTTTCCAAATCTTATTTCCTACTTCTTTTTTTTTTTTTTTTTTAAGATTTTACTTATTTATTTGACAGAGACACAGCAAGAGAGGGAACACAAGCAGGGAGATTGGGGAGGGAGAAGCAGACGTCCCACTGAGTAGGGAGCCTGATGTGGGGCTCCAACCCAGGCCCCTGGGATCATGACCTGAGCTGAAGGCAGACACTTAATGACTGAGCCATCCAGACACCCCCTCCTACTTATTCTTTTATATTCTATTCACAATGTTACACTATTTCAGTTATATAACTTTGTGTTTTGATATTCAATTGTTCTTTTTCAACTTTTCCTGATTTTTTTATACATTTTCTTTTTTAGATGAACTTAAGTATTTTCCAATCAATTTCTTTCCATAGTCATCTTTTTGGATGCCTTTCCAATTTTCTTACAATCTTCTGCAGTAATTGTTAATGGAATTATATTGAATATGGAGATAAATATGGAAATTAGAAGGATTAGAAGGATTAGAAAAACTCACCTGTGAAACCATCTGGGACTGGTGCCTTTTTAAGGCTGATCCTTGACTCTTTTCAGTCTCTTCCAAAGTTATTGGTCTATCCAGATTTTTTATTTCCTCTTTAGCCAAATGCAACAATTTCCATTTTCTAGAAAACCTCCCCTTTTACCTAAAATTTTATTTTTTATATAAAACAGTTTACTTATTTTTAATGTTGGTAATTTTATGTTTTCACTTTTTCCTTAATCATAGATGACAAAAATTTGTTGACTAGTATCCAGGCAGCTGGCTAAGGTATCCTCTGAATTGTGTTATTTTGCTTTCCCAACTATCTCCTTCTCCAAAAGGGAGACTTAATTGTGTTCTTTGAGAAGTTGACAGGGCATTCTGACTGCCACATTTCATTCTAGACAGGAAGAAATCAGGAGGACTGGCAACCTCTCCCATCCTCTTGCCAACATTTGGAGTGGATCCCATAGTGTATTAGATATGTGTTCTTTTATCTTCTCTCTGTATCTGTGATGGAGTTCCAGAGGAGTACCCCAGGTCTGCCCAGCTTCTCCAAGGCAGGGTCATTTTCAGAGAAGCCTTCGTTTTCCTGTAACAAATTATTCCCCCTCAAGAGAGGGTTTTTCTGACTTTATCCAGGGGCAAACACTACTAATCCCTGCAGCTCAGAATAAGTGGGAAGGGAGAGAGGGAGAAGGTGCCCAACCGGCCTAACTATTTCAAGAATGTATTGACTGTGAGCTTGGAAAAAATCACTGAAATTCCTTCAACACTGTAAAATTTTCTTTTCTGTGTTATAGCTTGAGGTTTTCTCTAACCTTGCTTCTTCACCAACCTGATTCCCTTTGGTTTCTACTTTCCTTGAAGCTTTAATTTTCTGGGAACCTTTACTCATTTTACAGCACTGAGGCAGTTTTGTTCTTGAGAAACAAACAAAATATTTCTCATCATTTCCTTAAGGGATTAGAAATGAGAAAGAATGTATACATGTGGACTCTTCCACCATTTTTAACCCTTCTCTTTTAAATTTGTTTACACTGAACTAAAGAAGATGGTCCAAAGAAGTAAATAACTTGATTAGCAAAATAAGGACTGAATTAGTCACCTTTGTCCTGCTTTCATGCCACTCTGCATTTTCTGTATTGTTTTCAATAATTCAACCTGTGTTACATTTAAGTCACTACTTGTGAAAACGAGAATGGCATCTCTCTTATGTGCTATTTGTATTGCTAGCGAACAAGCATGTCTCCATCACAGTAATCATTCCATAAATATTGGTTAAGTGGATATGTGAATAAATTATTTTACATGCAAACTAGAGATGTAGAAATTCAGTAACAGGATCTCTGGAGGATTTGGTGCAGATTTGCACAGGTAGGGACAAGACCAAGACTAGGACCAGACTGATTTTTCCTGCACTGCTCTTTGCACTGACTTTCTCAGGCTGTTTTCTTCATTAATGTCTTTCTTGCAATCAGCATTTAGACAAACACAAGTGAAAAGAAGTCTGACTTCAATTGGTGATGGCAGAAATTGTCACCCTCAGTGACAACTGACATAAACATCACTTCTTAAATTAACACTTCAGGACATCAGCCTGACTAGCTTCACCCCTTCTTCCTTTGCTATTGTGTCCCTTATTAGAGTAATAAACTGAAACTGGTATCACCTCTCTGATTATGTTGTAAACTTTATAAGCATTTCTGGCTTTTAGTGCCTTTGCAGAGGAAACAATGTTGGTTAGATTGTGTGTGTGGGTGTGTGGATCAGTGGAGTAGGTATGCATGTGGGGCTTGTTTGTTTGTTGTTTCAAAATTTAACATCAGAGTTAGGGAGAACTCTGAATTCGCAAGCCCCAGGTTTCCTAGAATAAGATTGTTTCTTTCCAGAGAAGGGTAAATTGGTCCTTTCCTATTTTGTTCCAGCAACATAATAACCATGGGTCTTTGAACCTAATAGCTAAATTGTGGTGATCACAGAAGACCTTTCTAAAACACACTTCGATATTAATCCATTTGTTCACCAACATCTTACCATAGGTAAACAATGTTATTATTATTATTATTATTATTATTATTATTTTTGCCAGTGATTATGTTGCTTTTATGTCTAAACTAGATGATAGGCCATACTTAACAAAAATATTTGTTTGCTCTTGTTGTAATTTATTTTCTTACTTTCTTATGATGTAAACTATAGACTTAAATTTGTGAGTTAGATGTTCATGCTTAGATATTTTTTCTACAGATTAATATGAAGGTGATTATTATCATAGAATGATAATTAATGGATTATTACTATACCACATGATAAGACCTACTGAGATTTTCATGAAAAGGATTCTTATGAATAACACTTTAATTGAGATATGTTATAATTTCCTCTTACTATTATAAGAAATCTACAATGTTCAGGTTGCAGGTTCTGATAAAATAGAATCTATCTACCCCATATTAAGTAAATTGTTGCCAATAAAATTTTTAAATTATTTTAAGAATTGGCTTTCACCAAGGGTGCCCAGATGGCTCGGTCTGTTGAATGGTCAACTCTTGATTTCAGCTCAGGTCAAGATCCCATGGTCTGTGATTGAGCCCCATGTGAAGTCTGTTTGTCCCTCCCCATCTCCCCCTCTGCCCCTCTCTGCATACACACATGCACAAATGTGCTCTCTCTCTCTCAAATAAATAAATACATCTTAAGAAAAAAAAAAAAAAGAATTGGCTTTCTCTAATGTCTGTAGAGAAGGGCTGTATCTGAAAAATTGAACTTTTTTTTTTTTTAATAGGGTATATAATTCCAGTTTAACCAGAAACTACTTCTACAGAAAACAGGATAACCTACTGCTGCATCTCAGGTCAGGCTCATCAGAGCGGTATAACATTAGGAAATCATGAGATGGCTACAGATGGAAATAACCTTAAAAACTCTTAGTTCCATTTTATATGTACATCTGTTGTGGATTTACTCCATGATCCTTGAATGTAAGAAAAAAATAGTACTTCTTAATTTTTCCAAATCAAATCTTGCTAGGCCTATAGGATTGTTGAAAATGTATTCTTTATCCTTTTGGAACGTGGACCCCTCCTTGATTCAGGGTCATACACAGACCAGGAAACACTGGGAGAGGTCTTCTGGCCTTCCATCAATGTTCCTAGATGGTTAATTTGTCAGCTTTTCTAAGCTGTGGTGCCCAGTTGTTTGGTCAAGCCCCAGTATAGATGTTGATGTGAAGGTATTTTTAGGTGTGATTAATATATAAACCAGTAGATTTAGTAAGCAGTTTATTGTCCGCAACGTGAGTGGGCCTCATCCAATTAATTGAAGTCCATAAGAGCAAAAACCAAAGTTTCCCAAAGAAGCAGCAATGTGCCTGAAGGCTGCAGCATAAAAATCCTACCTGAGTTTCCAGGCTACTAGCCTGCTCTACAAATTTCATACTTACTAGCCCCTGTAATATATATATTCTGTTTCTCTAGGGAACCCCAGTTAATACTTGATTAATAAGCCCTTGAGTCATGGGATCCAGTCCCCCAGTTGGCTGATGCTCAGCGGGGAGTCTGTTTGAAGATTCATTCCCTCTGCCCTTCCCCCCACTCAAGTGAGAGTGCTCTCTTTCTCTCTCTCTCAAATAAATAAATGAATAAATCTTTAAAAAAAAAAAAGCCCTTGAGATGTTTGCTAACCATGTGTTGCATTCAAAGTTAGAACTTTCTGCTTGTCTTGACACTGTTCTCCCTCTATGCTGCTCTCAATCATGATAATGTTTGCCTGGTTCTCAAAGTACAGCTCTTAGTCTTCAGTCCCAGAAATCCACATACTGACAAGTTGGAGGTCCTGCTATCACCCGGCTACGTGGCAGCAGAACACTGGTCTGCCGCATTGGGGTCTCATTACACTCCTCTGCTTTCTTGGCATCTGGAAATGCAGCTCTGCCCCATGGTTTGGTCATCCTCCCAAAGACTGCCGTCATGTCCAAGAATTAGAACCCAACCTTTGCCACCCACCCCAGCTCCCACTTCTTGGGCAAAAACAACTACTTTCCACCAAAGACTTAAATGGGGATATATTTAAGAATGTTTCTAAAACCCAGAAAAGCCATTTATTTTTCCTTGGACAATAAAACTCCAGACACAAAAACTTGGTTTCCTGTACTAAGAAATTACCTCTTTATTCCTTGAATTATCCTACATCAGTGGGATTAGACATGAACTATGTTTCATTGAACTATCTTACTTTGTGTATTAGGATCCAAGACCAAGAGAAGTTAAGTGGCTTCCTCGAGTTTCCCAGAACACTCAAAAAAAGAGTACGGTGCTATACAATATCATATTCCTCCTTCTCCTGCCTTCACCCTTGTATCTGGCTGTAAGCTGCTGCATATTTTTGCATGAATTCATGGAGGATACCTGTGTTGGAACTGCTTTGCACCTTCAGTATAAAATAGCACGTTGAAATCTGATGCTTAAAGTGATCACCATGTCTGTGGCTATTGGCAGCCACAGCTTGCTCCAGATAACTTAGCCACAGGCTTTGGAGTGAAGACGGCTCCTTTTGAAATCTGTAACTTCGTCCAAGCTTGAAATTCAGTGGGCACCATCTGGCATCAGTGGTTAGAAAACCCTACAGAGTGTCAGTGCTCCTTTTCCCCCCTCTGGATGAGTAATCTTTCTGTGTGTTCTTTTTTTAAGTTTAGCAGTGTGGCGAAGGGGCAACGCAAAATGGAACTTTGGGCTGCAGCTTCATAACTTGAGCTCTTCCCTATCGATCTCATGGGCTCATTATGTAAGCGTATTTCTTCTGCAGATACGGGAGCAAAAAAGGCTGACTTGTGACTTTTTTCCTATTGCACTCAGTTGTCCAAACATACTCAGACGTTCAACAGCACATGAGTAGCCAGCCATTTGGTCTTCCAGCCAAGGAGGCTGTGGCTGGGGGTTGCTTGAGAAAATATCTGCTTTTGATCAAAATAAAATTTAAACTGTAAACCAATATAATTCATTGCCTATAATATGCCTTGTCCCTTAGGGTCATAATAAAACAGTCAGCTTCATATCATCTCTCCTTCCTCTTTCTCTTTCTCTCTTGCTCTCGTGACATACTTTTGTAGATGATGGTTTCTATATTCTAGTTGTTTTCTCTAGAGATCTGCTTTCTAAAGAGGTTATCATACTGTGTCCTTGAATATATACCTAATTCTAAGAGAGAACCATGTGTGTGGAAAGTCAGGCAGCTGGAGGACCTAGAGTCATTTAAAATCAGACTATGTCCCCCTGGCTTGGTACCACTAAATACACCTGCCAGATATAGAGAACTTGAGATTGCTTCACAACCTGTATCTGCCAGATTAGCACTTGTGATCACTGCCTTGGGGCCACATATTACAATTACTGTAAGAAGCAGCCTGTGCAGACTTTATAACCAGGGTGCCAAAGTTTAAACCCCAGCTCCCTTGCTTGCAGTGTTTAACAAAACACGTGTAAATTACTTACTTTCCCTATGCCTCAGTTTCCTCACTTGCAAATTAGAGATTTTAAAACAAAGAACCTTCAACACAGAGTTACTGCAAGACTGGTGAAACAGTACATAAAAGCCCTCAGAATAGTACATGGCACATTATAGGCATTGAATTAGTGTTAGTTTTAATAACCAAGTTTTGGAGAGACCTTGTTCTGTTTTACTGAAGACTAGAACAAAGCTTATAAGAAAGCAAGGTGTGTGTTTTATATTTGGCTCTATTATGAACACTGATCTACAACACAGTGATATTCTATCCATTTCCTGGATAAAAACTGTATACCTGTTCTGGAAAATAATCATTTTTCTAGGCTGCTATATTTGAGATTCACCTTGAGCAAATGATTTTTTGAGATCTTACCTAGGAAATTGTTCAGATCATTGAGATCTCCATTCATTTATTTATGGTTTACAAAGAAATATAAGAGGAGGTGAGAGTAATGGACTTGGGTTAAAAAGGAGGAGGTTTAAATTTTAGGCTTTATTGGACTGTGCAGAAAAAAACCTCTGAGATTTGTTTCCTCATCTGGAAATTGAGGGTGTTCATGCAAGGAAGCTATTTTGGGATTAATTCTGTTGAAACACGAATTCATAACATATATAATTTTGAGTTCTAGATGTAGGAAGAGTTAAATGTAAAAACACCTCTTAAAATATCAGCACAAAGCATAAATGAATATCTAATATCAGCATGAAAAGGGTCTTCCTAAGACATCTCAAAAAAGAAGAAATTGATTACTAAAGTTTTGAAAATAACTTCTATAAATCAAAACCTTAAGAAAATGTAAAGACAAACAGCACAATAGTATTCTTCACATTATAATAGGAACATTGATGTAAAAATCCTCAACAAAATATTAGCAAACCACATTCAACATTACATTAAAAAGATTATGTACCAGCATCAGGTGGGATTTATCCCAGGGATGCAAGGATGATTCCATATTTGTATATCAATCAATGTCATACACCACATCGACAAAATGAAGGATAAAAATCACATGATTATCTCAATAGATGCACAGAAAGCAGGCAAAAAATTCAACATGCATTTATAACAAAAAACTCTCAACAAAATGGGGTTGGGGGAAACACACTTCAACATAATAAAGGCCATATATGAAAAACACAACTAACAGTATACTCAATGATGAAAAACTGAGAACTTTCTAAGGTTAGAAACAATACAGAGATGTCCACTCTTACCACATTCACTCAGCATAGTACTGAACGTCTTAGCCACAGCAATCAGACAAGAAAAATAAATAAGAGGTATTCATATTGGTAAAAGAGAAGTTTAACTGCCATTATTTGCAGGTGACATGATACCATATGTAGTAAATCTTAAACACTCGATGAAAAATCTACTAGAAGTGATAAACAAGTTCAATACAGTGGCAGGATACAAAACGAATACCCAAGAATCAATAGTGTTTCCTTTTTTTTTTTTTTTAAGATTTTTATTTATTTGTTAGACAGAGAGACACGGTGAGAGAGGGAACACAAGCAGAGGGAGTGGGAGAGGAAGAAGCAGGCTTCCTGCTGAGCAGGCAGCCCAGTGTGGGGCTTGATCAAAGGACCCTGGGGTCATGACCTGAGCCAAAGGCAGACTCTTAAGGACTGAGCCACCCAGCCACCCCCAATATATAGAAAACAGTGAATAAAACAGTGTATAATCCCAATGTATAAAACAAGGTTTCTATAAACTAAATAGTGAAGTAGCAGAACGAGAAATTAAAAATAAAATAAAATAAAAAATATATATATACACACAATTGCACCAATAAGAATAAAATACTCAGGAATAAACTGAACCAAAGAAGTGAAAGATCTGCACTCTAAAAACCATAAAACTCTAATGAAAGAAATTGAAGGTGATACAAACAAATGGAAAGATATTCCATGCTCATAGATTGGAAGAATTAATATTGCTGAAATGTCCATATTACCCAAAGGAATCTAAAGATTTGATGCAATCCCTATCAAAAACCAACAGCATTTTTCACAAAACTAGAACAAATAATACTAAAATTTGTATGGAACCACAAAGGATCCCAAATAGCCACAGAAATCCTGAGAAAGAACAAAGCTGGAAGTATCACAATACCAGATTTCAAAATATACCACAAATCTGTAGTGATCAAAACAGTATGGTACATGCACAAAAAATAGACACAAATATCAATAGAACAGAATAGAGGCTCCAGAAATAAGCCCATGGTTATATGATCAATTAATGATATAATTAATTATATGATTTATATGATAATTAATCTATATAATCAATTAATCAATTAATCTAATGATAAAAGTGTCAAGAATATATAATAGGGAAAGACAGTCTCTTCAATAAATGGTGCTGGGGAAACTGGACAGCTACATGTTAAAAAATGAAACTGGACAACTTTCTAACACCATACATAAAAATAAACTCAAAGTGGATTAAAGACCTGAATGTGATACCTGAACCCATAAGAATCCTAGAAAAGAGCACAAGCAGTAATTTATCTTACATTAGCCATAACAACACTTCTCTAGATATATCTCCTAAAGCAAAGAAAACAAATCCAAAAATAAGCTGTTGGGACTATATCAAAATTAAAAGCTTTTGCACAGAGAAGGAAACCATTAACAAAATGAAAAGATAACCTACTGAATGGGAGAAAATGTTTGCAAGGAATAAGGGGTGAGTATCCTAAATATACAATGAACTTAACACCAAAACAAGTAAAGAAAGAAAGAAACGAAAAACAACCCAAGAAAAAAATGGACAAGAGGACCTGAATAGACATTTTTCAAAGAAGACATACATGTGGCCAACAGACACATGAAAAGACGCTCAACTCACTAACCATCCAGGAAATACAAATCAAAACCACAATGAGATATCACCTTACACCAGTTAGAATGGCTAAAAACAAAATGACAAGAAATAACGAGTTCTGGCAAACATATAGAGAAAAATGCACTCTTGTGCACTGTTGGTGGCAATGTGAATTAGTACAGTTACTGTGGAAAACAGTACGGATTGCCTCAAAAAATTGAAAATAGGAATACTGTATGATCCAGTAATTCCACTACAGGGTATTTACTCAAAGTAAAAGAAAACACTAATCGAAAAGATATATTTACCCTTGTGTTTATCACAGCATTATTTGCAGTAGCCAAGATATGGAAGCAACACAAGTGTCTGTTAATAGACAAATGGCTTAGTAAAGTGTGAGATATATATATATGTATATATACATATATACACACACACACACACAAATATATATATATGGAATATCGTGCAGTCACGAAAAAGGATGAGATTGTGTCATTTAAGACAACATGAATAAACCCAGAGGGTACTATGCTAAAAGAAATAAGGTCAGACTGAGAAACACAAATATCATGTGAACTCACTCATAAATGGAATAAAAAAAAAAGCAAACAAAAATCAGAACCAGGCCTATAAATATAGAGAACAAACTGATGGTAGCCAGATGGTGGGGGGTTGAGCAAAATGGATGAAGGAGAGAGGGAGATCCAGGCTCTCAGTTATGAAATGAATAAGTCATGGGAGTAAAAGGCACAGCATAAGGTAGACAGTCGGTGATAGTGTAATAGTGATGTAATGGGACAGATGTAGCTACACTTGTGGTGAATACAGTATAATGTACAAACTTTTCAAATCATGAAGTTGTACAGCTGAAACTAATGTAACATCAGGTGTCAAATATACTCAAATAAAAAAGTAATAAATAAAGATGATAAGCATTTAAACATCTTCACATGGATATAGGAATGTTAATTTTGTGGCATGTCTGCACGTGTACGCAAGCACACTTGTGCTTGTGCAAATGAAGCTTATCTCTAGAGAGAAGAGGGGAGGAATAGGGTTAGGAAGGAGTCCATGCAGACATCAACTCTACTGTTAATTTTAATTTCTTAAACTGCATACAGCATAAAGTGGTGATTGAGACATTATTAATTTAATTTTCTGCATCTGTGTTTTTCCCTCATATTTAAAGAAATTTCCTTAAACCGTTCTGTCTCCGATGTTTTTTAAGAGGCAAAAACATGTTTTTTAACAAAAGAAAAAATAAAGCTGACCAATACTTACAGGGAAAAATATTGAAACTTGTTTTTATTAAAAGAAATATGAAATTGGATAATATAAATTTTTTTTTCTAACAGATTGGATAAGATTAAAATGTTATAGTAATCACTATTGGCTGAGGTATAGAAATTGGCCATGCTTATACACTGCTAGACATAAAAATTATTTCAAACTTTCTGGAGGGCAATTTGATGTCCAGACCTAGACAAAGTAATTCTGTTTCTAGGTATTTATTCTGTAGATATAACCACAGAGAAACAAAAAGTTTTTATTTTTATTTATTTATTTGCTTGTTTTTTATTGAAGGGTGTCCATTGCAATTATGTTTTACAGGAAAATTCGGAACTTCCATGGCTAACAATAGCAATCTAATTAAATACATGATGACTTGTTCATAACACAGAATTTTGTGTAGGAATGAAAAGACCATGTTTTTAAATGACATGGCAAATGTGCGTGACATAGTATTAAATGTAAAAAAGCAAGATAAAGACTATGTAGAGCATGATCCCATTATGAACAACATAGAGATCTGTGTAGGAGGGCTTCTCAGTTTGAGATTCTGTGTCACTTTCCATCAGAGACGTAAGCAAGTCTGAGCAGGCCTAACGAACCGGGGTGGCCTTCTGGGCTTCTTTCAATTCACTTGTGGGAATGAAGGAACCTCCTAGAAAATAACTCATTCTAGGTGGAAGGGAGTTGTGGAAAACCAAGTTGACTATGAGATGATGCCGGGAATGAGAGGCTGCTGTAATTCTGAGCCCAGGAGTGTCTTCCCCAGATCTGCCCCAGGGATCAGCCTCCATGGACTTGACTTGGAGCTGATGAGTGGGAAAGAGGACTTTATGGGAAGGTGGGAAGAGCTGTTTCACTGAAGACCTTGCAAAACACAGAAGTACCCACAGCACTGTTTCAGGGCGCACATGACAGGTTGGAAGCCAAGATGTGAAGGGAGGCTTTCTTTGCTGCTTTTCTGTTCTCCTGCCCCTGGTTTGGAGCTTTGAAGCCTTCTTTGTGATAAGGCATTTGTCAAGAGAAAAAGCAACAGGTCCTGAAGAAGTAGCACTGGGCTCCGGCGCCTACCATGGGAAAGCTGCCCCCGCCGGCATCTGTATGTATGACACCCTCTGGAGACCATACAAACATACTGGAAGCAGGGCCAGATTTTCCAGAGGGCTGTGCTCCTGCGCCTTCACAAGGCAGCAGACCAGAGGTGACATTGCTCAAGCGGTCCTCTATTTCCCGTCACACTGGGGTGGCTTGAGGAATAATACATAGGCGGAAGAATGACCCCCCAAATTAAAATGATAATTATTAGAGGTGATTTCAACTTTCCTCTTTTGTGTTTGGGTTGTGGTGGTTAAATATTTCAGTCACTAAGATTTAGATATGACTGAGTGTGCCTGAGGAACACGGTGGTGAATGTTCTGTGAATGTGGTGACAGCATGAGCTTTCTAGCTCGGGGAAAGTCTCAGGATTCCTCTAAGAAATTTTACTTCAAAGAAATAGCGTATTTCTTTCTCTTTTCTTACTGTTATCAAGAAAAATATTGAATATGTTATCTCCATTCCCTTTTAGGCCAAATATTCAATATGATTTTCTGATGCAGTAAAAACACTTGTAGGTCCTTGATTAAATATCTTTGACTCATCTAGGAATATGAACATATCATAAATAACTTCTATTATTGTGTTGTATTTTGCTGACAAAATTTCATTTATCTCCTGGTGGAATTCCCAGAAACAGTCATAGAGACCCTTGGTTTAAATTTAGTAAGAGCTCCAAGAGCTACGAATGTCTACAGCAAAGAAAAACAGTAAAAGAATTTACTTAAATTGTTATTTTTATTTATGTTAGTCTTTTCAATCCTTTATATATATGATAGAGGTTCTGGCTTTATTTTAGCTAATGATACACTAAACTGTTTTCTACTTCTTAGTTAAGCTACAATATGAAACTAACGCTTTTGCATATATCAGGAACTAAGCCCAACTCAACAAGCAGCTTCATGGGATAACATGTAATAAATGCATAAAGGTCCCAAGAGGTGGAGAAGGTGGAGTTTGTCATAAATTAGGAAATTTGAAAAAGGCAATTTGAAAGGGATACTAACACTGTATATTTGAAAGCTGTCAAAATAATACATTTAGGATATATAAAGTACTCACAGTCTTTGTTCAGGGGAGTACCATGTGAAGAATCTTTACAAGGTGAGATTTTTAACTTTCAGAATATCTATTGATTACAGAGAGACTGGCCTTTTCATTAAGATTATTCTTACAGTTGGTACCCTTCAGTGGCTCAGCTGGCTAAGTATCTGTCTTCAGCTAAGGTCATGATCCCAGAGTCCCAGTGATCAGGCCTCATGTGTGAGTGATTGGGAGTCTGCTTCTCCTTCTTCTTCTCCCTTTGCCCTCCCTACCCCATGCTCGCTCTCTCTCTCAAATAAATAAATAAACTCTTCTTAAAAAATAGATTATTCTTACAACATTCCCAATTTTATTAATATGATGATCATGTTTATTTGGGTAAAGAGCCTGTATCATATTTCAGTAATTTTTTAAATTCCTATTTTACATTTAGCATTAAGAGGTTCTTTATAAAAATATTTCTAGCATCTATGATATATTCATGGCTTTCTCCTTTAATTTATTGATGTAGTGGTTATATTTGAATCATTCACACATTCCTGGGACAGACTACTTGGTTGTGTAGCATTCTTTTGATGTACTGCTATTGCATTTGTTAATAATTTGTTTAAGAAATTTGCATCTGTAGATATTCCTCAACTTATGAAGGGTTGCATCCCAATGAACCTACCATAAATGACATAAACGTACAAAGTAAAAAAAATGTATTTAATTCACTTAAACTATTGAAGATCATCGCTTAGCCTGGCCTACATTAAATGTGCTCGGAACATTTACATTAGCCTACAGCTGGGCAAAACCAGCCAACATGAAGCCTATTTCATCATCAAGTATTGAGTATCTTATGTAATTTATTGAATTCAGTACTGAAAGTGAAAAACAGAATGGTCCTAAGCATATCAGTTGTTTACCTTGTGATCACATGGCTGACTGGGAGCTGCTGCTTCCTGCTAAGGCCAAGAGAATAGTGTACTGTGTATCACTAGCCTGGGAAAAGATTAGAATTCAAAAATGGTTTCCACTGAATGCCTATTGCTTTTGCACCACTGTAAAATCAAAAAAATTTTAAGTCCAACCATACTAAGTCAGGGACCATATATAGATGTTAGTAAATTTGGCATATATGATTTTTGTTCTAGTTGTTCTATAATCTGTAGGGGTGTTGGTATTAAGCTTAAATTAGTTTCATCAAATGAACTGAGAAGGCTTCCTTTTTTCCCCATGAGTTGCCATAGTTAAAATTAGTACTTATGAATACTAATACTAGAATAAGTACTAAGTATATTAAACAATATTAATACTAAATAAGCAATATTAATACTAAAATAAGTATTAGCATTAAATAAGACTACTATTAAATAAGACTAATATTACCTATTTTTTAAATGTTACTATCAGTTGAAAATCAATAGGGACTCAATGTTTTTTCCAATGGTGAAGTTTTGTCATCTTTCCAAATCCTTGTGGAGGCTCTTTTTGTTTTGTTTTGTTTTTTTCCTGTTCCATTTTCTATTTATTCTTGGTCAACTGTGATAGATACATTGTTAGTCAGAATAGGCAATGTTAGGCTGCAGTAACAAAACCTATATATCAACAACTTAACACACTTCATTCTTTTCTGGCTCACGTCACAATCTGAGAGGCTTCAGAAGAGCCATCCTCTGGCTTGTAGCTCTGCCACCTGGAATACGTGTGTTTTAGGATCATAAAAGAAGGCTACCAGAGGGGCGCCTGGGTGGCTCAGTGGGTGAAAGCCCCTGCCTTCGGCTCAGGTCATGATCCCGGGTCCTGGGATCTAGCCCCGCATTGGGCTTTCTGCTCGGTGGGGAGACTGCTTCCTCTTCTCTCTCTCTCTGCCTGCCTCTCTGCCTACTTGTGATCTCTGTCTGTCAAATAAATAAATTTTAAAAATCTTTAAAAAAAAAAAAAGAAGGCTAGCAGAATGAGCAAGATACTTTTAGGTGCCAAGACTTGTAAATGGCTTAATCACTTGTCTTCTACTCTTTGGGCCAGATCAGTCTCATGGTTTCAACCCAATCATGAGAAGTTTCTGTGTCCATGAAGAAAAGACAGATTGTAAAATAACATCTCCCTGTCACTGAAGCAGTATTTTGCCAGGAAGTCATCTAGTTTCTCTAGATTTTCAAATTCATTACCGTACATTACACATCATATTCCTTTATAATCATTTAAATTGTATTCTTCTAATTATATCTTGTTCATCATTTTTAATTTTGGGTAATTTATTTTATCCCTTTTGTCCTAATTTGTGTTTACCTGATATTCATCTATTGGCCTTTACAAAAACAAGCTTTTGTTTTTATTTATTCTTTCTATTGATATCACGGATAATTACTGAATGCTAGTCTAAGTAAATGACTATTTTGCAGCAATAAGCAAAAGAAAATCCCCACTCCCATGAAACTTGTAATTCTCCTTTCTTTCAGTCTATTTTGCTGTTCATTTATAATATCATTTTCATTTTTTTATCTCTAATCTGTCTTTCCATTTTTAATAAAAGCTTCTAAAGTTATAAAATTGCTTTTTAACTGTTTCTTTTTTTACACAGCTTTTGGTATAATGAGTCCTCATTTTCTTTGCTTTTTAGATCTTTTTTTTTTTCCTTTACTTTTGATTTCTTCTTTGATTTAAGATTTTTTTTTTAGTGGCATATTTTCATTTTCAAGGAGTTAACTTTTTCAATGATTATTTATTTTTTTATCTCTATGTTGAATTATTATCAGAAAATGTAGTCTATAAAATCTCTACTTTTTAAAATTTATTGTTTTCTTTATAGCCAAGAACATGATTAATTTTTAGACATGTTCCATGGAGCTAAGCATAAAATATATGCTCTCTGATATAAGACATAGTTTTTTATAGCTTGTTGATTGTATTATTAAAATAATCTATGACCTTACTTATTTTTTATCTACTTGAGCTATCAAATTCTGGAGAAGGTATATTAAATTCTTCTACTATATTTCTTTTAAGATCTAGCTGCTCTTATAGAATCTTTTTTTATGTATTTGATGGCTCCATTGTTTTGTGCATATATTTTAATGCATCAATTATGGGAGCAAACTTTCTAAGTCTAGTTGAATTGTATGTCTCACCATTAAATAATTCCTCAGTTCTGTTTAATGTTTTTGGTCTTGTTTCTTGTTGGTATTTTCACACCTGCCTTCTGTTGGTATCTACCTGGTATTTATTTGTCCATATCTTCATTTTGAACATCTCTTTGCAAACTTGCTTTAGATGAGTTTCATTTTAAAATTATTTTTAATATGGCTGTGATAAAAAATTTAATGAGAATTGATACTCTTAATTTTATGCCTTCATTATGTCATATGTTTTCCTTATCTTTTACTATCTTGCTACTATTTTCTCTTTATTACCTATTCTGTCTATGTCAAATTTTTCTTCATTGCTTTTTCAAATTTGGTAATTTAGAATTTTGTCTCTTTTAGATTATGCTGGTCATTAAAGCTATAGTTAAGTCTATACTTATTTATTATGGTATCAGAATATATGAACAACTATGTTGAATCCTACTTATTTTTCTTAATATTTTATTTATTTATTTGAGAGAGAGAGTGAGCAGACAAGCAGGGGGAGTGGCAGGCAGAGGGAGAAGCAGGCTCCTCCCTAAGCAAGGACCCCAACACAGGACTTTTTCCCAAGACCCTGGGATCATGACCTGAGCCAAAGGTAGACATTTAACTGGCTGAGCCCCCCCAGGTGTCCCTGAATCCTACCTACTTGCTGTGATCACTTCTCTCCTCCCTACACCTGAGAATTAGAATGTTTTTACTTCCTTCATCTTCCAGATGTCCTGTTCTTTCTATCTTGCAATTTTTTTTATTCTTAAATTTTAGGAATTTCAATATGATATTCAAACTCTTTCTAGGCAGTAAGTGGGGACATTCACAGAGCTCAGCTCATTTCTTTCCTTTTTCTCAGTGATTGCTGTTGCACAGATGTTGTCTGGTGTTGTAATTATTTAAGGTAGGAGGGGAAATTGAATCCCTCTAATTCCAGCATGGCTAGAAGTGAAAGTGTGTCTTTTTTTTTTTTTTTTAAAGTAATCTTGCCTAAAGTTTGTTGAACCCTGTTCAGTCATACGTTCAAGTCTCTTGCCACTCAGGGAAATTTTATCTCATAATTTAATTGTTGCTTCCAATCTGCCTTCTTCTGAGTTCCAGGAGGAGTCTCACATGTTGAATTAATCCCTTGTTGGGTTTTCTGGATCTGTCTCCTATTTTCTTTTCCCTCATTAATTCTACCTCTTTGTATTTTGCTCTGTGTTCTGACACATTTTCCCAGTAGATTTTCCGCACGACTAATTTGCTTCTCAACAGTAACTGTATCCTACAGTGAGTTGTTGGCCTGATTGCGTGTTGGGTTTCCTCAGCACCCATGCAGGTCAGGCTGTAGGATCTAAAGAGCAGTGAAAAACCCTCAGGTGGTGTGAGGCAGAGTAGAGGTTTTCTGTCATAGGAAAGTAGCAAACAACTCTTTTCCAGACAAGGAAGAATAAAGAAAAACTGGATAGCTGTCATTTTAGATGCATTAACCTCCTTCTGAAAACCTGTGGTATCCAGGCTTATGGGAAAAGTAAGGTTTTGGATTTGTACTGTGGATGAAGAAAGAAAACATTAAAAGGTTTTGAGTTAAGAACAAATGTGTTGTGGTGATTCCATATTCTGTATAAGCCCCAAGCCAGCCCAGTAATGGGGACCGCAAGGGGTGAGAGGGGTTGGGAAGGTTTTATTTCAGAGAAGTAGTCAGTCAGTGGAAGACTCTCAACTAGAGTGACAAAATTTACTCACAATAGCCAAAAGGTGGAAATAACCTAAATGTCCATCATCAACTGAATAGATAAACAAAATGTGGCATATACATCAGTGGATTCAGCCTTTAAAAAGAAGAAAATTTTGGGGTGTTTAGGTGGTTCAGTCATTAAGTGTCTGACTCTTGATTTCCGCTCAGGTTTTGATTTCAGGGTCATGAGTTTAAGCTCCACGTTGGGCTGCACGCTGGGCATGGAGCCTACTTAAAAATATATAAAATAAATAAATAGGAAATTTTGAAACATGCTACAACAAAGGAGAGCCCTAAAAACATTATGCTAAGTGGAAAGCCAGATGCAAAGGACAAATATCGTCTCACTCCACTTACATGAGTTACCTGGAGTAGTCAACTTAATAGAGACGGAAAGTAAAATAGTGGTTACCAGGGCTAGGGGAGGGAAGAATGCAGAGTTATTGTTTCATGGATACAGTTTCAGTTTAAGAATGGTGAAAATTCTGGAGATTGATGATGGTAAGAATTGTAAAACAGTATGAATGTACTTAATGCCTCTGATTTGTATACCTAAAAATGTTTAACATGAGAAATTGTATTATGTATATTTTACCAGCATATATATATTTTACCACTATACACACACACACACACACACACACATATATATATATAATTTCCAGGCAGTATATGGGAAGTCCCTGTACCTTCTGCTCAATTTTGCTGGGAACCTAAAACTGCTCCAAAAAAAGTCTATTTTTAAAAACAAAGTTTATCTAAGTTTTAGGTTGTAATAGCAAACAGCATGCATATGAGGACCACAAAAGACAGAAATATGTGCAGGGAAAAGCCTGGCCATTCTAAAACAATTAACTGGGAAAAAGAACAAAGGGAAGTAATTATGCAGTTACATAGTCATTCAAGGCTATTTGACATTGTTTCGAGGCAATAATGTCAGATCCCTGGTATGAATGGGAAGGAGAGCAGGATTAGAACATGTTTTCCTATTAGTCTACAGAGTTCACTTTGAGTATGTCTCATTTGTAAAAAATAGCTTTATTGAGATATAACTGGGATACAAAAAAACTGCACGGATTTAATGCATTCAATTTGATAAGTTTAGACACATGCATATACCCCAATTAAGGTAATACACATATATGTCACCTGCAGAAGTGCTGTTCTCCTCTCCACCCTCCTGTGTGTGTGTTAACAATACTTAACAAGAGATCTCTCCACTTAATAAATTTTTTTTAAGTGCACAATACAGTTCGGTTGATGGTAGACATTGTATTGGACCACAGATCTCTAGAACTTACTCATCTTGCATAATTGAAACTTTATAACCATTGAACAACAAGTCCTATTTCCCTCTCCCCCAGCCCCTCAAATCACCGTTTTATTCTGCTTGTATAAGTTTGACTATTTTAGATACCTTGTACAAGTGGAATCAGACAGTATTTGTCCTTCCATCCTCGGCTTATTTTACTTAGTATAATGTTAGTACGGCTTATTATCAAACGAAACAAAGACAAGGGTAGGGGAGGATGTGGCAAAATCGGAACCCTCTTACACTGTTAATGGGGGGGTGGTAAAATAGTGCAGCAACCATGGAAACAGTACAGAGACTTTTCAAAAATCACTTCAGTAAGTTTATGACTTCAGGGGGGTAATGGTATAAAGGTTTAAATAATTGGTTTTTATAGGGATGGTCTAGCACCTCCCCTTAGAGCACAGGGATTTGGGAAATCACTGTTTTGTTGTTGGTCTTTATTGCTTCAGCCCAAACTATTACAGACTGTTAAAAATAAAGCTGTCAGCACCAACTTTCTCCACAGGAAGTAGAATATTTTGGTGTATATTATTTTAAAAATGATTGGAATTGGTAATAGATTTGAAATTATGTTATTGACATTTTCTGCCTCCCTTCCCTCCCTATAGACTTTATGGCTTAGTAAATGTCTGAAAATTTAGAAGAGTAACAGGAGAATGCCAATTAACTCATTGCAAAAGAACAAAAATGAAAACCTCTTTATCTGTAGCTTGACAAATCATTCAAGAACTCTACTATATGAGTAAGAACAAATGTTTTATTAGCAAATACAAACATAAAACATAATTAAATCTTACTTACCTGGCACGTTTTGAATGAACTACTCTGCTAAATTGAAGGTTAAAGTTAAGCAACAACCCCTTTCTGTTTCTGTGTTTGTCATTAAATATCTTCCTTACATTCCTTAGCCGCTTTAAATTCCTTTTGGAATCAAGCAGTATATAAATGAAATCAAATTAAAATATACATCATTTTCCACCTGAGTACGGGCTATAGGAAACATAATTTGATATTAGACAATTGTAAGAACTATCAGATAATCCTTGGACCTCTGACCTCCCTCCTCTGACTTTATTACATAAATACTCATACTCTGAGGATACGTACACTGCATAGAAAAATAGGGCAGCAGGGCAAGGTAGGCATTATACCTGAGCAGCTGGGAATAAAGTCAAATGCTTAGTCTCAAACCAGGTGCTACTTTGTATTGTGAGAATATGGAAAATCCAACTTGGAACAGGGACCAGATTCCATCCTTTTGGGGGATACCTAGATGAGGAAACTAACAAAATAATATACCAACACAATAATTGGCTTTTCCCCCTATAGTCTTTTCATACCCTATTTATGCAAGTCGCTAGGCTTTTTAATCCCTCGATTAGAAATTCCAGCAGAAGATGCCTGAGGTCAATAATATTTTAGTAATGCTCATGGAAGAGATTTTGCTGTGTGGCTACCGGGGAGAAGGAGAGTGATTCTGAGGGACTGAGAAGAAGGGCAGGAAATTCTACAAACTGTGATGAAGAAAGGGGCTGGTGGGTTTCTGAGTTCGTCAGGGGAGGTGAAAGTCTAAAGAAGGTGTGGCTGTGTGATGTGCCTGGGGAACCAGGATTCCAGTCATGGGTGGGTAGCTTAGGCAAGATGTCTGTACTTCCTTCAAGATAAAAGTAGAACTTTCCGACAGAATGGGACCATATGTACAAAGATAATGAATATCTTGAACCAAAAAACCAATCTAATCTGTTGACTAGAAGGGCTTCCAAATGCTTTAGTGACACCTTAGGCTCCAACGCGCGAGGACAACTTAGAGTATGAACGTGTGTAGTCAGGAAAAGAGGCACTGCAGAGACTACACCTAGTAAGATAGATGCTTGCCGTCAGGATTAAGTATATTTAGAGAACCCTGATATTTGTTTGCACATTGAGTTTGTGGTCTAAGATTTCTCTGATCCCTGTGCCGAAGTTCAGTGAGCTTAGGATTTGTGGTGCTTTTATTCACCATTGAATCACCTAGCCCAGTGCTTGGCACCTCGAAAATGCATAGGAAAGTGGAAATACACAAAATCTTCATTAAAATCTGCCATTGTGTGGTGTTGAATAAGAGATTTAACAATTAATTTTCTGGCTTTAATATTCTTATCTCTAAAATATTGAAAAGAATCTCTACCTCAGAAGGTTGTCATGCGGATTAAATGAAAAAATAAATGGTCATTGAGCAGGCCAGGTGAGGTTCCCTTCAGGTCCGCTATACTTTTTTTTTTGAGGCTCTGAAGTGCTTTCCTTGTCCATGGCCTTCTTTGGAGTCTTCACAGATAATTGTAATAAGATCTCACAAATGTCTGAGTGCTGCATTTTCCTTTCTCTAGGGTTTCCCTAGAAGCTACAGATTTTGCAGGCAAAGTTCTGAGGTGAGTGCCAATGTCAAAAATGGTGGTCTACATGTGTGAATGACTAGATGACTAGTTAGTAGTCTCTGAGTGCCTGGAACTAGACAACCCCCCAGAAGGGGTGCATTTTATTGGATGACGACTAAGCCAATTGAATTCTCTGTCTTGGGGTTTTTAATTATGAAGTACTGTAGTCAAGTACTATTAGTAGTGGAGGCAGAAATTTATACATTCATGCATTCAACAAACACTTCTTGAGCTTCTACTACTTTCCAAATGTTCTTCTGGATGATGAGAATATAGCCAATGAACAAAATGAACCAATTTCCTGCCTTCCTAATATTCATACTCTGGTGAGAGACCTAAACATATTACTGCATTTAATTGATTTGAAGACATGCATTTTTTCCGTATTTTTAGATTTCTGAAAATGGAATGCATCTCACAGTCACTGGCATCTTATAAGTACAGTTGGGTAGGCAGTAGACACAGAGTTGTTTTTCTATGTGATCTTAGTTATATGTGTTTATAACTATAAACATGATTGAATCATGTGCACTGATGGTATTGTAGAGGCAGAATGGAGATACTGTTTAAAGTGTCTTCCAAAGATGGTATTCTTATATGGCTGAAAAAGAAGTTATTGTGTAGACAGTCAGCCTCAGAAGTAGTTAGAAATGAGACATAAATTTGATATTAGAGAAGCAAGTAATATCATTTAAAGAATGATAAACAATTCCATATTTCTTGCTTTACAAGTTTGAAGAAAGGAGGTCACCCACAAGTAGATGAAGCTGTGTTCCATTTTATTAGTGAGATATTGTGTGGAAAAACACTGACATTGAGTATGAGTTGAAGACTATATCAGAGTATTAAATTCTAAATGTAAAGATGTCTTAGATATAATTTAACTGATTTATTTTGCTTATAGTTTTCTTTTTGTGTGTGGATATATGATTTTTTAAAAATGCCTAAATAACTCTGAAAGAGTTCTTTCAATGAGTATAAAATAAAAATTCCAAGTGATAAGAAAGATGATGTGAATTTTATTTGTCAGAGTTTCTCTTTCTTGATGGGTGTATAAAATAATGGCACATGTTTCAACTGATAACATCTCAGAGTTGCTGAAACTCAGTAGCTATATAATGTCAGTGCTAAGTGCCATAAAGAAAAATAAACCAGATAAGGGGATAAAGAGTAATGGCCAGATTATGTTATTTTTGGATGTGGTGTTCAGGGAAGGCCTTTCGACTGAAGAGACATTTGAGCAGAAATCTGAAAGAAGTGAGAATGTGAGCCGTGCAGTTATCTAGGGAAGGGCTTTTCCACATGAAACTACAAAAGCAAAGGTTCTGTGGAAAGAGAATGTGTAAAGTGTTTGAGGACTCAAAGAAGTTTCCTGTGATTGGAGCATAGTGAGAAAAGGGGAGAGTGAAGTCAGAGAGGTATTGGGAGGTACACATTATGGAAGATGTTGTAGAACATGGCAAGGACCTTGGATTTAATTCTGAGTGTGATGGAAAGTCATTGAGGATTTTTAACACTCTGAATACTGCATGGGGAATAGAATAGAGGGCAAGTCAGGAGATAATGACAATAATCCAAGGAAGACATGAGGGAAGCTTAGAATATTTGTGCTGGAGATAATGGTGGATTTTGAGTGCACTTAGGAAGTGAAATTCATAGGATTTACTAATGGGTTATATATGGGGGTGGTGAGAGAAAAAAGGAAGCAGGGATGACTCCAAGGTTTTTGACCTGAACTCTTTGTTAATGGTGGTGACTTTATTGAAATAGGCAAGACTATAGGATAGAATATTTGGAGGGTTTTGGAGAAGGTATTAGGAGACTAGGACTTTGATTTTGGACCTATTAAGTTTAAAACATCTAAGAAGAAAAGGTAAGTACAAAATCATATACAGGAACTCTTGATCAGGGAGAAGCTAAATATATTTAGGAAACATCACAGTGTGGATGGTGTTTAACACCATTAGATAGGATGAGCTCAACATGAGAGTGAATAAAAGAGACTGCAGAAAGGCAGGCAGCCAGTGACTTGGGGGAAAATAAGGAGGATTTGGAAGCCAAATGAACAAGTGTTTTTTTTTTTTTTTTTAAGATTTTATTTATTTATTTGACAGAGAGAGAGAGATCACAAGTAGGCAGAGAAGCTGGCAGAGAGAGGGGGGGAAGCAGGCTCCCGGCTGAGCAGAGAGCCCGATGCGGGGCTCGATCCCAGGACCCCAGGATCATGACCTGAGCCGAAGGCAGAGGCTTTAACCCACTGAGCCACCCAGGTGCCCCAAAACAAGTGTTTTGAGAAGACTAATTAACTGTCAAATGTTGCTGAAAAGTCAGTTAAGATAAGGACTTGAGAACTGACCATTGAATTCACCAATGTGAACGTCATCAGTGACATTGATGAGAACAGTTTCAGTGGAGATGTGGGAATACAACCTGACCAGAGTAGATTCCAAAGAAAAGAAGAGATGGAAGTTGAAGAAAATAAGACTGTGAAAAAAAATCATACACGTGACTTTTTGAGGGAGAAAAAAAAAAATGAATTGGTCCGGTGATGGAGGGAGATGTGAGATCAAGGGTTTTTATCTTTCTACCTTTTTTTTTTAATTATGGGAATTATTACAGCATAGGAGAGCGGTTGATGATGTGAATAATTCAGTAGAATGAAGAAATTGAAAGAGAGATATTGAGGAGTAGGCAAAAAAGATGGGATTCCATCTACAAGTAGAGAACTTGTATGAGGAGACTTAGATAGGAGTACAGACAGTTCAGCCAGAGAAAAGGGAGTGATTATTGTCCAGACCCAGGTAACACTGAGAAACAATTCATGAATCTCTTGTGGTTTCCCACATCTTGCAAGCAGGGGTGCTGACTCATTTTGTTTCCAAATATCTTTTTGAAGATGTTGGTTTAATGAACAACCTAGGAAAACAAATATATTGTCTCCCTCTGACCGAAGAGTAAGCCTACTTAATGCCTATGATAAAAGATACGGGTGTCTCGTTACAGGGCTCCTCTCCTGTAACATAGCTTATAGCATATACAAGCATCCATCTGGGCTCCATCCATCTGTGAGGGACGTGGGGAAGGCAGAACTCAAAGTGAATATGCTGAGGGTCATGCTGCTTGCTGTGCTATGAGTAATGAAGTTCTCAGTCTCTGACCCAGGAGGCTTGCATTTTTTGCTTGCATTCATGGCATTGTGGAAGGCTAACTGGTTAGCTTTCATATAGGGTAAAATCTGAGACTATCCAAAGTCCTTGGTATGTATATAAGGTGGTAAATTGGGTGATGGGATAATGAGGACATGTCCTAATAGATAAAATACAAAACAAAGCCATAGGCTTTGTGAGAGACTGGGGAAGATATTTTGGAGGTTAAAAAGACAGAAGAGAAAGCATGAAATAGTCACTTGAGGGTGTAAAGATATCAAGGAAATATAATAACATCACCAAGTCATATTGGGGGCATATTTGAATATATTTGGACATAAATATTAAGTGCCAGCAATCTGTACAGCCATTCATTTTTCTCTAGCCACTTTCAGCAAATAAGGTACAGAGGGCAAGAGGCAGAACATCAGATTTAACTAAGAGGTAGAGTTTTACCCAAGGTGGGAAAGCTGAAGGAAGAGCTCGGTTGGCTCAAGGAATGTTTGAAATAGATTTACTATATGGCATGATCTGGAAAGGCAAAAGGAGTGGTTTAAAAGCAAGGTGTTTGAAAGTGATTGGGAGTTTTGGAGGTGGTAATGGGTCTCTATATAGATGTTGATGTCATCAAGAATGATGACCAAAGTAGTGGCTGAAAAGTAATAAATTGTATAAAACTGCCAATGAATGAGGGGAATATGGTAGTTAACTACAAAAAAGGAGGTGATGTGGTCTGATCAGGGTGACTACTAGCCCATTCTGTGGGTGACCTCACATAAATTAGAAAATTACCCTCTAGATGAATCCAGCCTTGCTTAAACTTGACTTGGAAAATGGTTTATGTCTTGGTGCACCTTAGAAATGGCCCCCTTCCTCTGGTCACCGCCATTATCGACACAGATTTGTACAGATCCTGCCTACACAACATTGTTGTAACTATGAATCAGATGGCATAGATTTACCCCCAAACTAGCTTTTTTTTTTGGTATTTTTACATATTTGTTTCAAAGTACAGTATCCTTTTTTTTCTTTGAGAAATGGTAATGAGAAGCAAGGATGTGGACCTCCACCATACCCCAAGGCCAAGTGGTTTGTGGAATACAGGCAAATAAACAAGCATCACTTATCCAGGCTCTAGGGGAAGCTGAGTCCTCAAAGAAGAGTCAGGCATAATGAGAGAAAGAAGGTTCAGAGAGGAGGCAAAAGATGGAGAATCTAACTGAGGACTGACTATGAGTACCAGAGGATACAATAGGTGGACAGATCTGGGAAGGGCAGAAGACTGGGCAAAATTAGAGTGTTTTATGCAGATAAGAATTCCAGAGATAATAAGGGATGATCTCAAAAGCTTGGCTATATAATGAGATATAGAGTCTTATGAAATTAGTCTTGGTGGTCTCTTGAGGCTTTCAAACCTTTTGACTAGAGTAAAAGTCAAACCTTTTGACTAGAGTAAAATGTTTTACCCTATAACCGAGGAGACACACACACACACACACACCCTTGCAGTAAAAATTCCATAAAACTACTTATCTTATTCTTTCTATCTACAACTCAGGCTGGTATTTGCTATCCAATTTTATTCTATTACTGGAAATACGTGAACCCCTCTGGGAACCCTAAAGATGGTCAGGAGTAGAGAATGTAGAAATTCCGAACCAGCAGAAACCTGAGGGTGAAGAGGGAGAGCCAATAGTTGACATTTAAGCATCACATGAGTCTACAACAGCTTTCCAATCACCGAGCTTCTGGGGACCAGTAGGGCTGCTTTGGGGTCTCCAAACTATAATAAGGCCTCCCACAGATCTCTGTGAGAGCTGAGATAGTATATCGATCCTCCTTCCTTCCTTGGTATTCTTACAATAAAGTTCTCTTGTTTAGGTTAGGTTTAACATAATTGTGACCTTAGAAAACAGAAAGAGCCTAACTGACAATGACTATGAAGCCCATTGCCTCATATTGGCAGTGGATAAATGGTAACAAACACAGTAACGAAACAAGTCAAATTTATCTTCTCTAAAGCAACACTTCTCCAACTTCACTGCGCATGAGAATCACCTGGGAATTCTATAACAGTGGAGATTCTGATTCAGGAAATCAGGAACGGAGGCTTCGTGCTGGTATACACATCACACTTTGAGGAGAAATACTCTAGAATGGGGGAAGGAATATGGAAAATCTTCTGTGAAGTGTCAGATTAGGAATATTTTAGCCTCTCAGGACCATACAAAGTTTCTCCATATAAAGTTATCATTTCTCTTTTTTGTAATTAATAAGTCATCTACAGGGAATACTCTGGGACTATGTACTTTTCCTCTTTCTCCTCTTCCCCAATATCATGTTTTATATCTCCTTTCACCCACAGTGAAAACCCCGACTCCCAACAAAATCAGTACGTTTACTCATCTGCTCTATTCTATAAATACATCCAATAGAATTTTATAATTAATACACTAACACCACTAAGAGCAACAAAGTTGTTACTAAGTTAAGTTCAAGAATTCTTTATGGTTGGGGCCCCTGGTGGTTCAGTCGGTTAAGCCTCTGCCTTCCATTCATGATCATGATCCCAGGGTCCTGGGATCAAGCCTCACATCAAGCCCCACATCAGGCTTCTCTCAGGAGCCTGGTTATCCCTTCCCTCTGCTGCTTCCCTGCTTGTGCTCTCTCTCTCTCTCAAATAAATAAATAAAATATTTTTTAAAAAGAATTCTTTATGGGTTTTTTTTAATACAATATATCCTGTTGAAGATATATAAAGTACTGTGTTCAAAGTTACTTAAAATATGGTGGGTATTAAGGAGGGCACGTATTGCAAGGAGCACTTGGTGTGGTGAAAAAACAATGAATACTGTTATGCTGAAAATAAATTTTTTAAAAAGTAAAAAAAAATGGGGTTTTTTGAGTGTTCTTTTATTATTTTGATATTCGTTTAAGTTTATTTGTTTCTGTTGACATATTAGTTAATGATTTACTTTTTTGCCTTTTAACTTTAATATCTTGAATATTTAAAATGCTAAATGATTCATCCAGTTCCCATCAACCTCTAAAGGAAACCAATTTTATAAGTTTGTAGTTTGTTTTTCCTGTGTCTCTCTTTGCAAAAACAAGCAGAAATGTGTATTTGTTCTTATTTTCCTTCTAATACAAAAGGTAGCATGCTATACAAACTTTTTTGCACCTTGCATTTTTCATTTAAATATGTTCCATAGAAATCTATATAGTTTCATAGAGATCCTTCCCACTCTTCACAGCTTCATGGTTCACCACTGCATGGATGTATAACAGTTTATTCCACCAATTTCTTATATATGGGCATTTTAGGTCATTTCAATATTTGCCAATTACACAAAATGCTGCAATAAATAATATTGTATGCATGACTTTTTTAAATTTTTTGAGGTGTAACTTTAAGATGAGTTCTCAGAAGAGGTATTTCTGCAACAAAGCATAAATGCATCTGCAGTCTGTCAAAGATATAGCTGAATTCTCCTCTCATGCTATTTTGCATTCCCATGAGCAATACATGAGAGTGTCCTAGGCCAACATTTGAGACAATGTTTCTTTCCTATCACCTGAAAAATCTAGTCTACTAGTTAAAGAAGGCCAAGAAAAGGAGTTGGGATAGGCAGGCTTCCTGTGGTGGTTTCTACTGGGAGTCATGAGAAATGAAAGCAATAGAGAAAAAAGTCAGAAACAGCCCAATGTATTTGTTGAGTAAAACATAAATATGATATTTGAAACCTGTGTGGAAAAGATACATTTTTCAACAAATGTTGAACTGGGCTATAGCATCAGGGTAAGGGCGAACCAGAAGTTAAAACAAAACAAAACTCCAAAGTAGAATTAAAGCCCAAGTTCAAATTATTTGAAGTGGTTTAATGCAGCCATAGTCTGGCAGTGCCCCCAAGTGTTTGACAGAAGCAAGTATAAATCCTCTCTGGAAGAAGGTACCTTTATCATAAGTCTCGGACTATTTCCACAAAAGTTTTGCAAGTATAATTCCATTCACAATGTATGATTAAGAAGCAAATAAGAAAATGAAAGTGAGTGACAACCAACAGAAACAACAAACAACAGAAACAGATGCACAAAGACGTCACATATTAGAATTATCAGACACAAAATCTAAAACAATACTCACTATGTTTAAAGAAATTAAAAAAGCTCAAAGATGTCTGTAAAGAGAGAAAGTTATAAGTAAAATAAAGATTCAAAAAAGACAAAATAGGATCTCTACAAATTTTTTAAAAAGCAAAATTAAAACTAAATAGATACCATTTCACAACCCATACAAAAATTAGTTCAACATGGATCATCAGCTACACACAAAAATCAAAAGTTTTTAGAGATTTTTTTCCTAAAAACTCTAAAAAATGACAATCTTTGTAATTTGTTGGTAGGCAAAGTTTTCTTAGGTCATAGAAAATAATAAGCATAAAAGAATATGTTGACCAAATCTTAAAAATTACTGTTTATCAAAAGACATTATTAAGAAAATAAATGGACACAGGTGACTGGGTGGTTCAGTCAGTTAAGTTTCTGCCTCTGGCTCAGGTCATGATATCAGGGTCCTGGGATTGAGTCCTACATCAGGCTCCCTGCTCAGTGGGGAGCCTGTTTCTCCCTTTGCCTGTGGTTCCTCCTGCTTGTGCCCTGTCTCTCTCTCTTTCTCTCTATCAAATCAATAAATAAAGTCTTTAAAAAAAGGAAAAGAAAAGAAATAGACAAAGCCACAAACTAGGGGAAAATATTTGCAAAGATTTTCAGAGGTTGGTAATCATCATCGATAAATAACTCTTACAACTAATAATAAAAGGATAGTAAGCTCAATTTTTTAAATGGACAAAGGGTTTGAAAATAAAACGGCTAACAAAAGGAGCTAGATGAATGGCCAACAAGTTAGAATCTACATCCAGCAAAAATATTTAACATTAAAATAAACTTATATCTATATAATGGAATGGAGAATGATAAAAATTATAAAAATGTCAGTAAATATAAAAGACATCTTGTTATTTTTATATTCTTATAATAACCAACTAGTTAAAGCAAAATTAATGATAATGTATTATGATGCGTCTTGGACAAATCTTAAAAAAAAAAAACAAGAAAAAGAGGCATACAGATTAAGAAGTTAAAGCTATCTTAATTCTCAGATGATTGTATATTCATATATGCAGAAATTCTTAAGGAAAACATCAAAATTTTATTAAAAATAACAGTTTAATGTATCAATATTGCAGGATACAAGGTCAATATGCAAAACTCAATAAAATGTCTCTATAGTAGAAAGAACAATTGAAAATAAAATTTTTTAAATTCAATGTACAGTAGCATCAAAAAAAAAGTGAAATACCTAGGGGTATATTTTACAGAATATATACCAAACTAGTATAGTAAAATCTGTAAAATATGACTGACAGAAATTCAAAAGACCTAAATATATGCAAAGATAAACCATGTTAATGGACTGAGAAACCAAGTATTATTACATTAATTCTCCCCAAACTGATCTACGGATTTAATGCTGTCCAGTAAATACTTCGAAAGTTTTTTTTTATTTAGTTTAATTTATGTGTGTGTGTGTTCCAAAATTCATTGTTTATGTACCATACCCAGTGCTCCATGCAATACGTGCCCTCCTTAATACATACCACCAGGCTCACCCAACTCCCCACCCCCCTCCCTTCCAAAACCCTCAACTTATTTCTCAGAGTCCACAGTCTCTCATGGTTTGTCTCACCCTCAGAGTTCTTCCAACTCATTTAAAAAGAATTTGATAAGCTAATTCTAAAATTTATTTAGAGATAAAAAAGATCTAGAATAGCCTGAAATAATTTTGAAAAATAAAAGAAAATTAGAGGGCTTCTACTTCCTGGTTTCAACATTTAATAATAGTTCATCAAAACAGGGAGGAATTTGTGTAAGGATAGACATATAGATTAATGAAATAGAATAGAGTTCAGAAGGAGAGCCATACATATGATTAGTTAGGTTCCCAAAGTAAGTAGTTTAATGGAGAAAGAATAGTCTTTTCAACAAATTATGTTAGAAAAGTTGAGTATCCATCTGGGGGGATAAAATGAACTGTGATCCTTACCTTGCACCACACACAGATATTAACTTGAAACACATCAGAAGAAAACCCAAAATCACAAAACTTCTGAAAGAAATCACAAGTGCAAGTCTTCAGGATCTTTTCGGTAGGCAAACATGACAAAAGATAAAGAATGCACCAACCATAAAATTTAAAAATTATAATAATTTAAACTTCATCAAAATTAAAATCTTCTGATCTTCAAAACACATCATTCAAATCAGTTCCAGCTCTGCCAAGACAATATACATCCCGTAAAAACCCATCTCTCCCATTTATAACAATGATAAACTATAAAGAAAATATTTAAAACAACTACCTGAGAGCTCTGAATAGTAAAACAGGCATAGTATGGAGAGAAATCAAACTTAAGTGCTTGGCACAGAGATCAGCTTACTGTGATGGTTGTTGTTGTTTACAACTTTCCCAAAATAGAACCACAGTCATGGAAGAATGTGATCAACTAAATTTCCCAGAGAAACTCTGACTTATTTCTTGGTAAAGAAAAGATGGAAAATAGCCTAAGCAGGCTGGAGAATGAAAAAGAATCTTGAACAAAAAAGAGCTAGAAAAGAGAACACCTAGTTTTGCCTATGAATACACAAGGACGCTGCCAATCCTCATATGTATGAAACAACAAAACAGCTTGACAAAAGCTCAAAGGAATAAACTGAGATTTGGACTACCACTCAAAGAATGTTAAAAAGAGGTTACCATTTGAACCCAACTAGGTTAACTGTCTGCTAACATAAACTATCAATATTCTCCAGAAGATTAGAACAGAACCCAAAATCTACACATTGAATGAGTCATGATATCCAGGATACAATCCAAAAGTACTTGCCATAAAAATAATCAGGAAAATAAGGCCCATTCTCAGGAGAAAAGACAATCAACAGCAGCCAACTCTGAGATTCTCAAGATATCAGAGTCGTCAGAGAAGGCTTTTCCAGTAGTACTTATTATAACTTTCAGTGAAGCAAAGAATGAACACACCTGAAATTAATGAAATAAAGGAAATCTCATTGAGAAATATATTACAAAAAATAACTAAATAGAAAGTGCTAGAAGTAAAACATAATAGAAATAAAAATTTCACTGGACAGACTCAATAGCAGAATATACATGACCAAAAAAATTTATTGAACTGTAACCTAGATCAACAGAAAATTTCCAATATGAAGGACAGAGATACAAAAAGATAAAAAAGAAAGAGCATCAGGGACCTGTGGGAAAATATCAAAATATATAATTGGAATCCAAGGAGTATACAAAAAAGAGATCAGGATAGAAAAAACAAATTGAAGCACTAATGGTCAGAAAGTTCCTAAATTGTGTGAAAGATGTAAATTAACAGATTCAAGAAGCTCAGAGAACTTCCAAGAGGATAAATTCAAAGAAAACCATGCTTTAAAACATCATAATCAAACTCTGTAAACACTTAAGACTTTGTTTCCTAAGTTATCAAAAAAGGACATATTCATAAGGAGTAGTAGTGATTTGAATGACTGCAGATTCATCATCAGAAACCATGGAGGCCAGATGACATAGAACAACATCTATAAAGAGTTGAAAGGATGGAAAAAATTATCAACCCAGAATTCTATATCCAGCCAAAATATCCCTCAGGATTAAGGCAACATGAAGATCTTCTCACATAACAGAAAACTAAAAGAATTTGTTGCAAACAGCCCTGCACTGTAAAACATGCCAAAGGAAGTTCTCCAGACTGAACAAGTGATGCTAGAAGGAAATTTGGATTTCAGAACAAATGGCAAATATCAGAAATGGTAAATATCTGAATAAATATAAAAGTCTATTTTTCCCCTTTAGTGTTTTAAAATATATATGATATTTATTTATTTATTTATTTTAAATAAGGGCTGTGTTCAGGGATACTATGAATTCTCCCTTTTTTTTTTTAAGATTTTATTTATTTATTTGACAGAGAGAGATCATAAGTAGGCAGAGAGGCAGGCAGAGAGAGAGGAGGAAGCAGGCTCTTCACTGAGCAGAGAGCCTGAAGCGGGACTCGATCCCAGGACCCTGAGATCATGACCTGAGCCAAAGGCAGAGGCTTAACCCACTGAGCCGCCACCCAGGTGCCCCAATATATATGATTTTTAAACCAAAAATTATAATATTGTCATGTCTTTTTTTTTCAATGAATGTAAATATAATACATATGATATCTGTAACAAAATATTGAGGGGAGAGTAAACAATCTATATTGTCAACAGGTTTCTATATTTTTCATAACATTGTTAATAAAATATTAACTTTAGGTAGTCTGTGGGAGAGGATAGATAGGTAGATAGATATCCCTAGATCAACCCTAAGAAATATGTAAAGAAGTATATCTAAAAAGCCAATAGATAAATTAAAATGGGACACTGAAAAATACTGAAATAATCCAAAATTGGGCAGAAAGGGGGAACAGAGGAATTTTAAAAAGAGCAAGAAAAAAAAATGGAAAACAATAAACTGGCTGACTAAATCCATCTACAACAATAATTTAATTGAAACCTGAACACTTCCAACTAAAAGAAAGATATTATCAGATTGGATCCAAAAAAGATCCAGCTAGCTCCTACCTATAAGGGACATATTTGAAATACAAAAGCATTTTATAGAAATATAAAATAAGGTTGAAAATAAGTAGAAAAAATATAGTGTGCAAAGAATAAGCATAAGACTGGAATGGTTATATTAATAACATAAATAGATTTTAAGGCAAAATTTACTACCAGAGATAAAGAGAAACATTTTGTAACAATAAAAAGGACATTTCAGGAAGAAACAAATGTATACACACCCAATAACTGAACCTTAAACTATATGAACATACAAAAATATAGGTATGTTCATGCACTGTAACACTACTTAATAATTGTAAAAAGACGAACAGATAGCAAATAAACATTCAAAAATGCTTGCCCTCATTAGCCATTAGGGAAGTGCAAGTTGAAACCACAGCATAATACTATTACACATCCACAAGAATGACTAAAGTAATAAAAATTGACGATACCAAGCATTTAGAAAGACAGAAAACAAATGCAGCTCTCATGTAAATTTGTACAACCACACTAGAAAAAGTTTGATAATTGCTTATGAAATTAAATATATACCTACTATATGATCTACCAATTCCACTTCTAAAAATTTAGCTATGAAAAACGAAAAACAAATGCCTATATAAAGATTATACATGAATGATTATAAGCAGCTTTATTAATAATACTTCAAACCTTGAACTAATCCAGATGTTTGAAAACAGGTGAATAGATTAAAAAAAAAGTATGATATATTCAGTAAATGTAACACTAAGAACAAAAAAATATTTGAATTGTTGATACTTGCATATATGCATATAAAACCTATGAAAACATCATACTGAGTAAAAAAAGCCAAACACAAAGGAACATATGCCACATTATTTCATTGATATAAAATTTTAGAATAGTCAAAAGTAATCGAAAATGACAGAGAGTGGATTAGTGTTTGCCTAGGACCAGGAACTAGGAGTTAATGAAACTTAAAAAATATATTTTTTTATTCAGGTGATGGCTATACAGGTAATATGATTTGTCAAGCACATTAAATTATAAACTTAATGTGAAACATTTTATTTTATTTAAGTTATCCTTAATAAAATTGATTAAAATTAATTGACAAATAAAATTGATAAAAACTGATAAAATTGATAAAATTTAAAAATAAAGTTTGGTCTTATAAGTTCTAGATTTTAAATAGATGATAGATAGATGATAGATAGATGATAGATTTAGACTTTAAAGAAACTAGTATAATTGTATTCCTCATTCTGCCAGCCACACCCCAAATTAGTTTGAGTTCAGAAGTCTAATAAGTAGGTAAGTAATATTTTCTCCTCACTGTTTTAGAAAAAATAGCCCATCAGAAGGGGGAAAATATGCAAGTCCCCAGATTTGGATTTAAATCCCATCTGAAATTTATTTACTATATAACTCTACACAAATCCTTTGTTCTTTTGGAATTCCTATCTACCTCCTTATATGTAAAATTATTATAATACCTGTTTTCCTGGGCTGCCAGAAGTAAATGAGACAAGGTATATAAAGTACCTGACACAAAAAGGAAACCTGAAAGAAATGATTGCCCCTTGTTTTAGAAGAACCAGGTTTTTTAAAAACAAGGTTACATCCCCATGTCCCATTCAACCTACCCAGGGTTACCTCAGAGATACATTGCATTTTCAATTCCATTCAATTCAATTTTTGGTTTCCCAGTGCATAGAAAAGTTACGCATACATGGGATACTCTTTGACAGCATTAGTCCCACAGCAGAACTTCTTTCAAAACTAGAGTCAATCCTCTCAACCTCTGTTGCTGCTTCATCAACTCAGTTTTTATGTCATATTCTAAATCTCTTTGTTGTCATTTCAGCAGTCTTCACAGTGTCTTCACCAGAAGTAGATGCCATCTCAAGAAACCAATTTCTTCGCTCATCCATCAAAAGCAATTCCTCATCCATTCAAATTTTATCATGAGATTGAAGCAATTCAGTCATATCTTCAGGCTCCTCTTCTAATGCCAGCTCTCCTGCTAGTCTACCATTTCTGCAGAGACTTCCTCCACTGCAGTCTTGAAACCCCCAGAGTCACCCATGAGGGTTGGAATCAACTTCTTCCAGACTCCTGTCAAAGTTGATATTTTGACTTTTGTCCATGAGTTACAAATGTTCTTAATGGCATTGAGGCACTTGGGTGGCACAGTCAGTTAAGTGTCTGACTCTTGGTGTCAGCTCAGATGGTGATCTCAGAGTCATGAGGTTCAGCCCCACATCAGGCTCCACATTCAGCACAAGTACTGCTTAAGATTCTCTCTCTCTCTCCCTCTGCCTCTCCTCGCTGCGATTTTTCTCTCTCTCTCAAAGAAATAGACAAATAAACCTTTTTTTTAAAAAACGGTGAATCCTTTCCAGAAAGTCTTTGATTTACTCTGCCCAGATCCACCAGAGGAATCACTATCTATGGTAGTGATAAGTACAGCCTTACTAAATATATTTCTTAAATAATAAGATCTGAGAGTCAAAATTACTCCTTGATCCAGGGACTACAGAATGAATGTTGTGTTAACGTGTATGAAAACAACATTAATCTCATTGTCCATCTCCATCAGAGCTCTTGGGTGACCAGGTGCATTATCAATGAGCAGTAGTATTTTGAAAGGGATTTTTTTTTTTTTTCCTGGGCAGTAGGTCTCAATAGTGGTCTTAAAATATTCAATAAATCATCTTGTAAACACATGAGCTGTCATCCAGGCTTTGTTGTTCCATTTATAAACCACAGGCAGAGTCGATTTAGGATAATTCTTAAGGGTCCTAGGATTTTTGGAATTGTAAATGAGCATTGACTTCAACTGAAAAGCACCAACAGCATTAGCCCCTAAAAAGAGAGTCATCCTGTCCTTTTGAAGCTTTGAAGCCAGGCATGGACTTCTCTCTAGCGACGGAAGTCCTAGATGGCCTCATCTTCCAATCTAAAGCTGTTTTGTCTATATTTAAAGTCTGTTGTCTAGTGTAGCAAGCTTCATGATTGATCTCAGCCGAATCTTCTGGAGAACTTGCTGCAGCTTTTCCATCAGTACCTGCGACTTCACCCTGTACTTTTCTGTCATGGAGATGGTTTCTTTCCTTAAACCTCATGCACTAACCTCTGCTGGCTTCAAACTTTTCTTTCTGCAGCTTTCTCCCCTCTTTCAACCTTCATGTAATTGAAGAGACTTCGGGCCATGCTCTGTATTAGGCTTTGGCTGAAAGGAATGTTGTGGTTGGTTTGATCTTCTATCCAGACCACTCAGACTTTCTCCCAATCAGCATCAGCAATAAGGCTGTTTCACTTTCTTATCATTAACGTGTTCGCTGGACTAACACTTTAAATTTCCTTCAAGAACTTTCTCTTTGCATCCACAACTTTGCTGTTTGGCACAAGAGACCTAGCTTTTGGCCTTTCTCGACTTCCAACATGCCTTCCTAGCTAAGCTTGATCACTTCTAGCTTTTTATTTAAAATGAGAGATGTGTGACTCTTCCTTTCACTTGAACACTTAGAGGCCATCGTAAGGCTATTAACTGGCCTAATTTCAACATTGTTGTGTCTCAGGGAATAGAAAAGTCCAAGGAGAGGCAGAGAGATGGGGAAAGAGCTGGTCAGGAGAGCAATCGGAACATATATATTTATCCAATAAGTTTGCTGTCTTACGTGAGCTCACTTCATGGTGTTCCAAAATAATTATAATAGTAATGTCAAAAATCAATAATCACAGATCACCATAACAAATATAATTATGAAAATGTTTGAATACATTGTGAGAATTACCAAAATGTGACACAGATACATGAAGAGAGCAAATGTTGTTGGAAAAAAATGGTGTGAACCTGCTCAGTGCAGGACTGCAGCAAAACACTCATTTATAAAATTCACAACATCAGCAAAATGAGAGAAAATGAGGTATGCCTGTAATCTCATTCATACTTCTCATACAATGCATCCTGGGAGTTTTGTTTATTTGTTTGTTTGTTTAAAACATAGATAACTATGTTTATAAAGTGAGAAATTTAGGGTTTATTTTAGCTGTCACTAGGTTTGTCACTCAGTCAGCAGTATTTATTAACCTCCCATTGTGTATCAGGTGCTTTTCTGGTCTCTGAGGGCATATTGGGGGAGTAGATAGAGAATAACTGAAATGTTTTCAGTTAGTGATACCTGTACTCATTGTATGAATATATAGATGTATACACACACACACACACACACTTATGTATATACATACACACACATATGTATACACACACACACACACACACACACAAATGAAGTATAGTGAACTTACACACAGTTTTGAAACATCTTGGAATATTCTGCATGGTAACAAGACCCTAGGGGTCTACTTCAGTTCTGCCAAAACTGATGTCACATGGGACAAGTAAACTAACATTAGCTTTCTCATCTATAGAACAAGAGATTTGAACTGTTTCCTTTTAGCTCTAAGATCTATATACAGAAAGATGTCTAAAGTGCTTTCCTGATTTTTTTAAAAGATTTTATTTATTTATTTAATAGACAGAGAGAGATCACAAGTAGGCAGAGAGGCAGGGAGAGAGGGGGAAGCAGGCTTTGTGCTGAGCAGAGAACCTGATGCAGGGCTTGATCCCGGACCCTGAGATTATGACCTGTCCTTTCCTGATTTTTTAAAATCACTCATTACATATATTATTTCTTCCACTAATTCTGTGTGTGCATTATTAATCAATTATAGGTCTATAGGTAAAAACAGTTTGGATTCTGAATTATCTCAGAAAAAAAATATTCATTCATTCACTCATTCAACATTCATTGATCACCCTCTGCATACAAATAACTGTGCTAAGTTCTAGGTATAAAGTGGTGAACAAAACAATCTTGGTCCCTACAAACAAAATAATAAACAAACAAAAAAACCTATCTTGGTCCCTGACCTCGTGGAATTTTCTAGGAAAAGTTTCTCAATTTTCGGGGAAAATAAAGAATTCAGTTCTTATCAGCTAAGTTAGAGATGTCTGAGATGCATCCCTGCAGAAAGTGCATATGTAGGGTAACCTAGGGAGACATCACCAGATTGATAATATTTAAATCCATGAAGCTAGATGTGGTCAAATTGAATGAGCATATATAGTGAGAAGAAAAGAAATCATAGGTCTAAATTTTTAGGAAAGTTCTAAGATTTAAGTCTTAAAGATTGGGCATAAGAAGAGTTGCTAAGAAGAGATGGGAAAGACATAATGAAAACCAGAGTGTAGCATTCCAAGTAGAGAAAATGGTCAACTCTATCAAATACATACTAAATGAAAGAAGAGCCCATTGAATTTGGGAAAACTAAAATCATTGGTGCCCTTGGCAAATGCAGATTTGGCGGGCTGGTCAAAGCGGGATTGGGATGTGTTGAGAAGTAATGGTGGGTAAACACTTTGAGACTATGAGTGGACAATATCGTACAGAAAAGCTGTGGTAGTTGGAAGGAAACACAAGTTTGGCAGATTGAGCAATGTAATCCAGAGGAGAATGGACAGATTGGTGTCCGACACGCTTAAGAGACTAAAAGTAGTGGAATTATATGATGGGTTTAGGATGGATTAGGGAAAGAGGCAGAGTGGTAGAAAGTGTAAGGGCCTGAGTATGGGATTGGCTCAAATCCAACTTCTTCCATTTACTAGCTTGCTCAACTTATGCTATTTCTGGACTTCCAATTTCTTCGTCTCTAAAACAGAGGAAAAATATTACCTATGTCATAGATTTGTTTTGTGAATTTTAAGTGAGTTAACATGTATAAGAACACTTAAAAATATCTGGCATAGAACAAGTGTTGAATAGGTCATAGTTACTACTGTCTTTGATGACCTCTACATTCTTCATGATATGGGACAAATGTAAAAACATTGTTAACCTCTCTAAACTCAGAGTCGTGCAAATAAACAATGAGAAAACTTTTTTTTTCTGTTAACTTGCTAAAGATTAAAAAGGTGTCATATCCACTATTGGCAATGGCAAGTCAATCAAGCCTATCTCTCCATGTCTGGTGAAAGCAGAAAGTGTACATCCCCTCCAGGAGGCAATGTAGTCATATGAATCACAAGATTTTACTATGCTGGTAACACAGAGATCCTCAGAGGAAGCGTGTGTGGTAAGGAGTGGGTGGGAAGTTCTGCCCAGGAAAGCTAGTTAGTTACATTTGACTCCATCCCCAGTTCCCTGATTGGTGAAACTCCCGAGTCCTCCCCCTGGATCCCGTTAATTCCTAGGTTTATGCTCTGTGGTGTAATTGGCCTCAGGCTCCTGTGTTTGTATGCTGTCTTTGTTTCTCTTTTCCAACAATTCAGCTTCTTCATGAATCTCCAAAAGAAATCACTAAGAGGGAGGGGTCACGTCCTTAGAGCACCTTCTTAGATCTTATTTCTCTCTTATTCCCCACTGCTCATTACCTCAGGGGATTCAGAATTCTTCTCTGTTGTGCTGAGCATTTCAGCTCTTCTAAATTTCCAATTCCATAGTTGCATGCTAAACCCTTCAGTACATCCACGTGAGTATTCTAAGATCTCCTGTTACTGGAAGCATTATCAATGGTAAAATGTGACTACTACCTCAGCGACTCCTCTTCCAGAACTAAAGAAATAACCAAATACTTATTTCAGATTATAATCGCCAAAACATTGTAAACAATTTAAATACTCAACAAAAATTGTTAATAAATCATAATATATGTCATATAATGGAATGTTAAACAACTATTAAAATACCATTTTGAAAAGCATTTATATAGAGAAATTCTAGCAATAGATTTTTATTTTAAATACATTGAGGTACAAGGAATAAAACAAACCAAAAGAGGTAGCCTCTAATACCCCTTCCCATCAACACTTTAATAAAGAGTAATGCGTGTATAAGGTTATAAAATTTAAGCAATGCAGAAAGTTACAAAATGGAAAGTGAAAAGCCTCATTTCCCTCCTTCCTCTCCCCTACTACCCTCTCCAAATGAACAATTGCTTATACACTTCCTAATTTTAAAAAGCATAAATCTGCATAAATTCACATCTATCTTTATTTTAATTTTATACAAAAAGAGAGTACAAAATTTACATTGTTTTATAACTTTGTATACTTATGATACATTTTAGAGATCTTTCAATAATCAGCATATATATGTATATACACACATTTTAAAATATGACATAGATAGTATTCCACATTGTTCAATCATATCGATATATTCTAATTTATTTGAAAAGTACCCTATTTTGGGAAACTCTGGGTACCATATTTTCTTCCAGAAGATTGTGCCAATTCACACTCCAATTTATAGAGTTTTCCCACATTTTTATTGCATCCATACTGAGCAGCATTAAAATTTACAATATATATTTAAAAGGGGGGAAAAACCCAATATAAAAATGTAAATAAAGTCATTCAACTTCCAGTTAATGAGCAACTACTATGTGAATTTAAAAAACAAGACACAGTACTACACTGTCTGTAACAGAGAGATTAGGGAGATTAGGGAGATATGGGTCTCAGTCTCTAGCTTTAATCTAATAATCTAGAGGGGAAGGGAAGATGTAAATAAGTGACAATAATATGAAAAGGGAAAAAAGGGAGAAATAATTGCCATCCTAAAACTAAAATGAAGAGTAGAGCATGGAGGAAGAAATAATTTCTCTCCACTGGGTTTAGGAAAGACTTCACCCTAAGTGTGTCCTTTTTTTTTTTTTTCTTTTTTTTAGATTTTATTTATTCATGTGAGAGATACGGAGAGGGAGGGAAAGCACAAAGGGAGGGGGAGAGACAGACTCCCCACTGAGCAGGGAGCCCAACATGGGGCCCCATCCCAGGACCTTGAGATCATGACCTGAAACATAGGCAGACACTTAACCCACTGGACTACCCAGGTGTCCCTATAGGTGCCTTTTTACTTGGGATTTAAAAAAATTGGTTGATGCTTTGCATGTACCAGGCACCAAGCTGATTTACTGTAAGTGCATTTTCTAATTTAATCTCCATAACAATCTAAGGGGGGATAAGATTTGCATCAGCATTGTATACATAAGGAAAGGGAATCTGAGCGAGATTAATTGCTTAATGTCACACAGTTGTTGCTATATACCTTCCATGTACAGCTCATTTAATTCTCATAATGTTCTTCTGAGGTAAGCACTGTTATTACCCCTTCTACAGGTGATAAAAATAAGGCATGGAGGACTGAAGTTATTTGTTCAAGGTCACAGGACCGATAAGTGGCCCCACAGCAACACACAGGGGCCACTTATCTGATTCAGAGCCCCTTTGTTGATTCCCTGTGGGAGGGGGTGGGCTGGGGAAAGGCATCTGAGGAGGAGAGCCGTGCATGAGCTTTTGTGGGGGGATGATCACCAGATTCTGGAAGCACAGGACCAGTAAGGGAGGTGTTCACTGCAGATTGAACTGGGCTGTTGTGCGTGGGAGCGGAGTGAGTGAGCAGGAATGAGACTCCTTGCAGAGGTAGAATAGAGCAGACCCAGTGACTAACTGGGTGCCTCAATCACAGCCCTCTCAGCCTTCACCTCTCTACACTAAAATCAGAGCTCTCGGAGGCGGCCTTAACATTCCTTTCCTCTGGGTTATTTTAGAGGCCTGTTTAGGGATGCTTCTGTTAGCATCACAATCATTCTTGTGAAGTGTGGGCTTGAGAAATGACGATGCTCATGAGCTCTGCAGTTGAAATAGTTCTCCTCCCTCCCTCAATCACACAACAGTCATGAGGTCAGGGGGATGGGTTATCAAGCAAGTTCAGGACAAATAGCCTCCTACCCTCCAATAGTTTCTAACAGGAATGAAGAGGTATGTCCTACTGACATCATTTCTGGTTTTCCTAACACTTGTCCAGCAGCATTTGACAGATGGGATTATTCCCTCCCTGAAATCCTATGTGCAATACTACTTTTGCTGATTTTCCTCTGTGGAGAGCAAGATGGAGTCACTCATGTCAAACTGTGACTTGGGTCAAGCTGTGACATCAGCAGCCAAGGGCACTGCTGCTAAGACCGGATGTCTCTGAAAGCAGCCTGGGCTGATGACACTCAGAACAGATCACCAGCAGAACCAGAGGAGGATGGCAAGGGCCTGAGACTGATGAAACTCCTTCAGAAAGGGAGGATTTTTGCAGCAACTGTCACCATCTCCAGATGTGGACCCTTTTACATTTGACCACATCATTTTTTAAAAATTTCTTTTCAGTGTTCCAGAATTCATTGTTTATGCACCATACCCAGTGCTCCATGTAATACGTGCCCTCCATAATACCCACCACCAGGCTCACCCAACCTCCCACCCCACTCCTCTCCAAAACCCTCAGTTTGTTTTTCAGAGTCTACAGTCTCTCATGGATCATCTCCCCTCCAATTTCCCCCAACTCACTTCTCCTCTCCATCTCCCCATGTCCTCCGTGTTATTCCTTATGTCCCACAAGTAAGCAAAACCATATGATAATTGCATATGATAATTAACTCTTTCTCCTTGACTTATTTCACTCAGCATAATCTCTTCCAGTCCCATCCATATTGATAAAATTGGGTATCCATCCTTTCTGATGGAGGCATAATACTCCATTGTATGTATGGACCATATCTTCTTTATCCATTCGTCTGTTGAAGGGCACTTTGGCTCTTTCCACAGTTTGGCAACCATGGCCATTGCTGCTATGAACACTGGGGTACAGATGGCCATTCTTTTCACCACATCTGTATCTTTGGGGTAAATACCCAGCAGTGCAATTGCAGGATCATAGGGTAGCTCTATTTTTAATTTCTTGAGGAATCTCCACACTGTTTTCCAAAGTGGCTGCACCAACCTGCATTCCCACCAACAGTGTAAGAGGGTTCTCCTTTCTCCACATTCCAACACATGTTGCTTACTGTCTTGTTAATTTTGGCCATTCTAACTGGTATAAGGTGGGTATCTCGATGTGGTTTTGACTTGAAACCCCCTGATGGCTAATGAACATTTTTTCACGTGTCTGTTAGCCATTTGTATGTCTTCTTTGAAGAAGTGCCTGTTCATGTCTTCTGCCCATTTTTTGACGTGGTTATCTGTTTTGTGTTTGTTGAGTTTGAGTTCTTTATAGATCTTGGCTATCAGCCTTTTGTCTGCACTGTCATTTGTGAATATCTTCTCCCATTCTGTGGGTTGCCTCTTTGTTTTGTTGACTGTTTCCTTTGCTGTGCAGAAGCTTTTGATCTTGATGAAGTCTCAAAAGTTCATTTTCGCTTTTGTTTCCTTTACCTTTGGAGACATATCTTGAAAGAAGTTGCTGTGGCTGATGTCAAAGAGGTTACTGCCTATGTTCTCCTCTAGGATTCTGATGGATTCCTGCCTCACATTGAAGTCTTTTATCCATTTCCAGTTTATCTTTGTGTATGGTGTAAGAGAATGGTCAAGTTTCATTCTTCTACACATAGCTGTGCAATTTTTCCCAGCACCACTTATTGAAGAGACGTTTTTCCACTGTATATTTTGTTCTTGCTTTGTCAAAGATTATTTGGCTATAAGATTGAGGGTCCATATCTGGGTTCTCTACTCTGTTCCACTGGTCTATGTGTCTGTTTTTGCACCAGTATCATGCTGTCTTGGTGATCACAGCTTTGTAGTAAAGCTTGAAATCAGGCAATGTGATGCCTCCAGTTTTGTTTTTCTTTTTCAACATTTCCTTAGCAATTTGGGGTCTCTTCTGGTTCCATACAAATTTTAAGATTGTTTGTTCCAGCTCTTTGAAAAATGCTGATGGAATTTTGATCAGAATGGATTAAAAGTGTAGATTGCTTTAGGCAGTGTAGACATTTTAACAACGTTTATTCTTCTGATACATGAGCATGGAATGGTTTTCCATTTTTTTGTGTCTTCTTCAATTTCTTTCATGAGCGTTCTGTAGTTCCTCAAGTACAGATCCTTTACCTCTTTGGTTAGGTTTATTCCCAAGTATCTTATGGTTCTTGGTGCTATAATAAATGGAATTGATTCTCTAATTTCCCTTTCTGTATTTTCATTGTTAGTGTATAAGAAAGTAACTGATTTCTGTACATTGACTTTGTATCCTGCCACATTACTGAATTGCTGTATGAGTTCTAGTAGTTTGCAGGTAGAGTCTTTTGGGTTTTCCATATAAAGTACCATGTCATCTGTGAAGAGAGAGAGTTTGACTTCTTCATTGCCAATTTGAATACCTTTTATTTCTTTTTGTTGTCTGATTGGTGTTGCTAGGACTTCTACTACTATGTTGAATAAGAGTGGTGAGAGTGGGCATCCTTGTCATGTTCCTGATCTCAAAGGGAAGGCTGTCAGCTTTTCCCCACTGAGGATGATATTCGCTGTGGGTTTTTCACAGATAGAATCAATAAAGAAACAAGAGCATTGAATGACACATTGGACCAGATCCTCATGGATATATACAGAACATTTTATCCTAAAACAATAGAATACTCATTCTTTTCGAGTGTACATGGAACTTTCTCCAGAATAGACCACATACTGGGTCACAAATCAGACTCAACTGATACCAAAAGATTGAGATTATTCCCTGCATATTCTCAGACCACAATGTTTTGAAACTGGAGCTCAACCACAAGAAAAAGTTTGGAAGGAATTCAAATGCCTGGAAGCTAAAGACCACCCTGCTTAAGAATGTTTGGATCAACTAGGAAATCAAAGAGGAGCTTAAACAATTCATGGAAACCAATGAGAATGAAGATACTTTGGTCCAAAACCTATGGGATACAGCAAAAGCAGCCTTAAGGGGGAAATACATAGCCATCCAAGCCTCCCTCAAAAAAACTGAAAAATCCAGAATACCCCAGCTCTCTTTACACCTGGGAACTGAAGAATCAACAACAAATTAAGCTGACCCCACACACAAGAAGGGAAATAATCAAGATTAGAGCAGAGATCAATGAGATAGAAACTAGCAATACAGTAGAACACATCAACAAAACTAGAAGCTGTTTTTTTTAAGACTCAATAAGATCAATAAACCATTGGCCAAACTAATCAGAAGAAAAGAGAGAGGACCCAAATTAATAAAATTATGAATGAAAAGGGAGAGATCACGACTAACACCAAGGAAATAGAAACAATCATCGGAAATTATTATCAACAGTTATATGCCAATAAGTTAAGCAACCTAGATGAAATGCATGCATTCCTGGAAACCTATAAACTTCCAAAACTGCATCAGGAAGAAATTGGCAAGCTGAATAGACTAGTATCTAGTAACAAGGTTGAAGCAGTGATCCAAAACCTCCCAAAAAACAAGAGCCCAGGACCTGATGGATTCCCTGGGGGATTCTACCAAACTTTTAAAGAAAAAATAATCCCTATTCTCCTGAAGCTGTTTCAAAAAATTGAAGCAGAAGGAAAACTTCCATACTCTTTTTATGAAGCCAGCATTACCCTGATCCGCAAACCAGGCAAAGACCCTACTGAAAAGGAGGATTTCAGACCAATATCCCTGATGAATACAGATGCCAAGATTCTCAACAAGAATTTGTTTCTGTGGTGAAAAGATCCTAGCTAATAGGATCCAACAGTACATTAAAAAGATTATCCAGGACACCTGCGTGGCTCAGTGGGTTAAGGCCTCTGCCTTCAGCTCAGGTCATGATCCCAGCCCCGAATCCAGCTCTCTGCTCAGCGGGGAGCCTGCCTCCCCCTCTCTCTCTGCCTGCCTCTCTGCCTACTTGTGATCTCTATCAAATAAATAAAATCTTTTAAAAATAAAAAATAAAAAATAATATTATCCACCATGACCAGGTGGGATTTATCAATGGGAGGCAGGAGTGGTTCAACATTCACAAATCAATCAATGTGATAGAACAAATCAATAAGAGAAGAGAGAAGAACCATATGGGCCTCTCAACTACTGCAGAAAAAGCATTTGACAAGATACAGCATCCGTTCCTGATTAAAACAATTCAAAGTATAGGGATAGCGGGAACATTCCTCAACTTCATTTGACCACATCAAAGAGGCAACTGCTACCGAGGGTTCTGCCCAATTGATCTCTGAACATCACAGAGACCCGCCACTGCTTGAACAGACAAAGCAGCACCTGCCCACCCGAGCTCACCAAGACAAGACGCAGGCCTTACCTCAACTGCGCACTCATGGACTGACTTCATGTTTGGTTCCTTGATGTCTTACCCGTTGTTGCATCTCGTTTGTTGTGTGACTTGGTATTATGCTTCTCTTATGTTCTCTTATGGTATTATGCTTCTCTTAGTGGGATGTATATGAAGCCAAGTTAAATGCGTAGCAAAATGCCATGGAGTTTGGAATCCAGAATGTGCTTTACCTTCACCTTGCTTTACGACTGAACAAAGACGACCCTCTGGAAAGATGCAACCAGCATGTCTGCCTTTATAGCATGCTTGCAAAGTCCTCCTCCCTCTCTGACTTGCTTTTCCCCTCCCATTGCACATTATCTGTTCCTCGCCTCTCTCTTAAAGGACCACGTGCCTCTACGGTTTGTCCAGCAGCTTTCAGTTCTCGCCCTGTATGTTTCTGGTACAATCTCAACTGAATTCACTTAGGATCGTTCAACTGTCAATTCATGGAAATCAGAGGACCTGAATCTCTTTACTTATTTCACTGTTTTCATTCAGGAGAAGATAATTAAGCTTGTAACATTCTTACAGCTTGGTTATGACTCATTTCTGAGAAGGTCACTGGGTCAATGTTACCTACCTCCTCTTCTCAGCATATCTGATGATTCGTTTGTTGACTATATTCATGTGGAGGCATCTGACTGTCTACTTTCAGCTACTATATGTAAGCACTTCATTTGGCCCCATCTAGTTATTAGTAATCTCTATCAGTAGTTTCCAAATTGCACAACACATTGGAAACACCTAAGGATCCTTAAAAAACTACTGACACCTTGCCTCCACTCCAGACAGGCTGATTTAATTGGTATAGGATGGGATTTAGACACTGGATTTTTTAAAAGCTTACCATATGATTCTAATATGCAACAAATTTGGGAACTATCACCTTCCTTGGTGGTTCTTACACTGAGTTACTCATTGGAAGCACTTAGGGAGTTTCTTTTAAAAAAAATGTGGATCTCTGGGTCCTACCTTAGGCCTCAGCCAGTGGGACTCAGGACCTTTACTTTGTCTAAGTCTCCAGGCGAATGGATGCTGAGACTAACTCCCTGCTGTGTATACAACTTGGAGTGGGCCTTTATGGCAGGATTACTACTGTCTTCATTCTAGTTTCTTGAATGGCACCATAACATAATGGGCCCCTTATATCCTGAGAATGGTCTAGAGCTTCTGTTCTGATCCATGTTTTGTGCTCCAATCATATATTCAAGATCCCAAAGACATCTGGCTGTCGTCCCATGCACACTTCATTTTCAACTATGGCCAAAATTTAACTCATCAATTGTTTTTATTTTGCGTCACATTTCTCTTCTCTGCCTCATCCAAGTGAGCTGATCACCCTTATCTCCACCGGTGTACAAGTCCTAGGTCTAGCCACCATCTCTGAATTCTCTTCTCTTAAGCCCACAGCTAATAGTAACCAAGTCTGCTGCCTAAATTCTATCCTGTTGGATCTCTCCATTTTGTAGATTTCAGTCTAGTTCAGATCCATATTATCTTCCAACCAGAGTACTGCTAATAACCTAACTGATCTTTCTGCCACTGATGTCCAGCTTGCTAATTTCCATTTTCTTCCAATTCTTTAGGGCTCCTTGAATGAACTTTAGAAAATGCAAATCTGGTTTTATCACCATGCTGCTTAAAACCTTTTAATGGCTCCACCTTACCATTTTCACAGAATTCAAACTTTTTAGCTTAGAGAGCCCTTCATGGGTTTTGCCTCCAGCCTCAGTCCCTCAGGACAAAGTTTCCCTTTTGTGAGTCACCTGGGGCCCCTCTCCAGACCTGAACCACATTCCGTGGGGGAAGAACTCTAGATATCTAATATTTAACAAGCCTTAGGTGATTCTGCTGATCTCACAAGATTGAGAAACACAGATCTCAGACACGCCCATTCCACTTGTTTTGTTTTTTTTTTTAGAAAGCCAATTTGGGTGAACATTCCTGAATAAACTGTACTTACTGTGTCATTTGTCTTTGCCTTTCCACCTGGCTCCCTTCTCCTTATCCCTCAAAACGTTCCTTCATGGGGTGGAGTCTCCCGGCTTGTCAGGTGGGGCTCTTCCGTGCTCTTCTTTATTTCTAGAACACCTTGTGCCCCTCCCCATTCCACCATTTCCCACCTTGTTATTTTCTTATCTAGCTTCCCCACTAGAATTTGAAGTCCTTGATGGTAAATACTATGTCTTGTTTTTTTTTTTTCTTTTTATCCCAGATTCCAGCACAATGTTTTGCATAATAAATGTTTGTTGAATGCATTGTGAGAAAATGAAAACAGAGGAGTCCATTATTAAGTAAAAAGGGCTGTCAAAAGCCTAGCAGATTTAGCAGTACAGACAACTACCAAAATTTGAATTTAAGGCTGGAGGTTCTATACTAACAATCTAAAATACAAGTAGATAGACACAGAGAGAATCATAGTGTAAGTACAGCGTCAGTCAAAAATTTTAATTGCAAGTAGTAGACACTGATATAGGCTGATTGGAGTAGAAAAGGAATTTATTGAGAGCTTATTGGGAAGCCCACAGTATTTCCAGGAAGATGAAAATGCCAGGCTTTGAAAACAGGCAGGAACAAAGGAAGGCTAAGTGGCTAGAATCACAGCCACGGCTGAACAATGGAGGCTGCCGCTCTCCCACCTGTCTCTACCAGCACAGGGCACGACACTGCCATTGGCACAGCTTCTAGTAACTGTTGCTGCGGCTGCTGCTTCTAAAATGAATTCTCCACTTTCCTCTTCTTTGCCTCCCTCATTCCATATTCAAATCTCAGAAGGGTTCTAGCGACCAGACAAGTTTAGTCTGGGTGTGTGGGAGAGAGGGGTGCAACAAAATCATTCTTCTGGACTTCTTAGAACCCATGTGTGTGTGCAGCAGAGGTTCAAATCTTGGAGAATTCTTCAGATAAAGGCAGGAGTTCAGATACCAGATAGACCGTTTAAAAAAGAAAAAACAACCTTGTTTCTAATTTTATACAATTATAAAATGGTAAAAATTAATTAAAATCCTAGGGCTCTGTTAGATTAATTTCTGAGTAAAATAACAACATGCACTACATACTGTGTGTGACGTCAGACTCAAGTCTTCAGGTGGCAAAAACTGCAGCACAGACTTCTTCTAGGACTCCTGGAGACTGAGTAGGAATCCAAAGGAAAAAGGGAGGTTCCACTTCCTGGGGACAGAGTTCAAGGGTGGGCTCAAGGGTGTGTGTCAAGAGTTTTTAAGAGTAACTGGAGATGGAATTGAAGCCAAAGAGTGTGAAAGCAAGCATAGGTTGAAGATGAATGCCTCAGACATGAGGGGAGTAGTCAAGTTTATTTAGTTCATTTAAAATGTTGCCTCTTTGTTTTTATTTAAAGAAACATCTTCTTTGTAGAAAGAGTAATATAATTTTTAGAATGTAAGCGATATTGAAAAATGCAAACAAGAAAATTTAGCTAATCATCTCAAATCCTGCAGATGAGAAATAACCCTTAACACCAGGGGCACATCATTCTAACCATTTTTCTACACATGCTTACAGAAAGACACAACTGGACTGCTACTTTACACTGCTCCAGGGGTGACCATTCATGTAGAAAGGTAGCATGGCCAAGGTAGACAACAGGATAGATGGATGGATAGATGGATGGATGGACTTTTGTTATAGGATCTCATTTGAATAAAAGTAGCCGTTTTAATTAATAGGGGAAAAGTTAAGGAAATCGAGGACTTCAAATATAGTTCTTTATCACAAAATATGTAATTTCTTCTGTAAAACAAACCTAACATTAAAAAATAAGGGATGGAAATTGTTTTTTTTTTTGTTTCAACCAAGTGTTTGGCTTTAGACACCGTCAGCAGACTCACTGCGAGGAGAGATGAGAACGTCAACACTCTTAACACTTCTTGTAACCAGCTCCTCTCAGTTTTGCCATGTCTGTGAGTTGTTTTACTTTTATACTGCCAAAACTTCCTGTGGTTATATTTGGTTGTTATTTTCCAGTACTCTCTGTGGAAATGGATTAATTGCTTGGCACATATTCTACCATCTCTTTATCCATTCCTCAGTTTTTTATTTTGATTCCTTTTTTATACAGTTCAATTTTTGTCACCAAATAAATATATTTTTCTTTACAAGAAAAGCTAAGGGTGTTATATTCCTGAGGTCTTTCTTATTTAAATATGTTTGTTTTTACTTACATGACACCATGCCGGGAAAAATGTTCTTTGGTCCTGCTTTCTTTTTCTTCAGAACTCTTTACATTTCTCCATGGTCTCTGGCATTGAATACTGCTGTGGATAGAAGTGTGATGACAGTCTCTTTCTTTCTTTCTTTCTTTCTTTCTTTCTTTCTTTCTTTCTTTCTTTCTTCCTTTCTTTCTTTTTCTTTGTAGGCTATTTGTTTTCTTGGCCTCGATATTATTAGACTATTCATTTTTATACTTTCAAATTCAACAAATAGACCAGAGGTTTCCTAGAGCTGAGAATTGCTTATCTAATTATTCTTATTACAATTTAGGTACAGCTATTGCTCTCATGACTCTGGCAGTCCTGAGAAACAGTCTTGTAGCAACCTTGAAAAGTTAGGGATGTGAATGTGTCAAGAAGGATGCCAGATGCTGTCTCTGATTCTGATTTTGTTTCCAGGTACATTCCCTTTGGGTTTTGTTCCTTCTTATATTCCAGCGAATTCCTGTTGTTCTTCTTGGATAGCTTGAAGTGATTCTCTGTATTCAATAGTTTCTGGAAAGATGGTGATATAAAGAAGTAACAGGAGTAGAAATTATTATTACTATGGAAGAGAATGCTCTTGGTGGAGGGTTGTAGTGAGTTCTGCACATAGCAATTGTGGTAGACCAAATGTATTGTCGAGAAAATGAGTTTTATGAGATTCTGCCCGGTCAACGGTCTGTGATTTGCCATAGATAGATAGATATGGATAGAAGGGTCTAAAACAGAGTTTTCTTTCTAGAAGGAGTAGATGAAGTGGTTGGGAGTCCATGAATAAAAAATACTTCTGCATAGACCTCCCATGCAGTGTGTCATTTTGGTGAGAAAATCTACTTCCACCAAGATGATCTTTTGCCTTAGGAATGAAAAGGGAAGCAACCAGTGATAAAATACCTGGTGATATTATCCCAGAGGTGCTTCTGGATCAAAGGCATGGAAATAATTTTTCCAGACCCTCAGATCTACCTTCCTTATGTTCTTGTGACATAGGAGTTCATGTATTGGCTATGAAAGAGTCACCAGAAATCCCAAAAGATCATTTCCAATGCACAAAATCTCTGGGTGTGCGTGTCATGCCCACACATATATCTAGTTGTTTTGGTTAAGGATTCTCTCACCTATCCCTGGACCATGCTGTGGGAGGCTCTGGATCTCAAGCCAGTTCTGTGTATATGGGCATGGGTTGATTACCCTCAGACTGTCTTCCTTAACTCTGATTGGGGTTGAAAGATCACAAAAGGTTTGTACTGGAGACTTGTGATAGGCTGGTCTTGTGCTTTATAGAGCAGTGTGTCTGTGTAGTTGTCAGAGCTCCTGTCTCTTGCTACCAATACAGAGAGCAAAACAGAACTCCCCTCCTCAGAAGCAAGTTGAGTTCTCAAGGTTGCCTGAGCTACAAGTAAGGTGAGGTCCTATCTCAGGGTGATGAACCTCTTTCATTTCGTGCCCTACCAGAGTGCCTTTAATTGTCAGAAGTTCCTTTTCCCTCACTGGGGAGTCAGCCTTGGCTGGCATGAGCTTCCCTGAAGAAGAGAAACAGGTCAGCTGTGTTGGAATCCTCTTTATGCCCAAGAGTATTCACAAAGATACTAGAAAGTGAATTTAGGTCAGGGATGTCAAATTATAAGCCTATAGTATGAAATCAGCCCATAGGCACAATTTTTTTGATCAACATAGTGTTTGCCTGTATATAAAGACTGCATAAGGGGCACCTGGGTGGCTCAGTCGGTTAAGTGTCTGCCTTCGACTCAGGTCATGGTCACAGGGTCCTGGGATCAAGCCCCACATCGGGCTCCCTACTCACTGGGGAGTCTGCTTCACCCTCTGCCCCTCCCCCACTCATGTTTTCTCCCTTTCTCTCTCTCTCTCTCTCTCTCTCTATCTCTGTCAAATAAATAAACTCTTTTAAAATGTTCATCATCATTAGCCATCAGGGAGATTCAAATCAAAACCACATTGAGATACAACCTTACACCAGTTAGAATGGCCAAAACTAACAAGACAGTAAACAACATGTGTTGGAATGTGGAGAAAGGAGAACCCTCTTACACTGTTGGTGGGAATGCAAGGTGGTGCAGCCACTTTGGAAAACAGTGTGGAGATTCCTTAAGAAATTAAAAATAGAGCCTCCCTATGATCCTGCAATTGCACTGCTGGGTATTTACCCCAAAGATACAGATGTAGTGAAAAGAAGGGCAATCTGTACCCCAATGTTCATAGCAGCAATGGCCATGGTCACCAAACTGTGGAAAGAAGCAAGATTCCCTCCAAAGGACAAATGGATAAGGAAGATGTGGTCCGTATATGCAATGGAGTATTATGCCTCCATCAGAAAGGATGAATACCCAACTTTTGTATCAACATGGATGGGACTGGAAGAGATTACGCTGAGTGAAATAAGTCAAGGAGAAAGTGTCAATTATCATACGGTTTTGCTTATTTGTGGAGCATAAGGGATAACATGGAGGACATGGGGAGATGGAGAGGAGAAGTGAGTTGGGGGACATTGGAGGGGAGACAAACCATGAGAGACGGTGGACTCTGAAAAACAATCTGAGGGTTTTGGAGGGGAGAGGGGTGGGAGGTTGGGTGAGCCTTGTGGTGGGTATTATGGAGGGCACATATTGCATGGAGCACTGGGTGTGGTGCGTAAACAATGAATTCTGGAACACTAAAAAGAAATTTTAAAAATAAATAAAAATTTTTAAAAAATAAACTCTTTTTTCAAAAGACTACATAATTTTTAAGTTACTTATTTTTTTAAAAATCTGGAAATGTCCCGTAAATGTTCAGCTTTCTATCTTTTCTAATAGAGTAAGAGCTATGATGATCACACCAAGTGTACATTTCCAATGGCAACACCAGATTCAGAGCTGTGAAGGAGAGCTGAGAGGCAGGTGTCCTCTTAACACAGGGCTGTGCTCTCCGGGTCACCAGGGTCCCCACCAGTTATTACCCTTCTGACATAGAGGCCAGGTGCCAGTTCCCATTTATTGTTAGGATGGAACTTTGTTTTTCTTGCAGTGAAGTCAAGAGGAAAATGACATATCTCTTAGGTTTTACCTCTACCATAAATGAAGACATGCAAGATAAACTGAGAGGACAACAGATTTCTTTTTCTTGGCCTGCTTCTCTCATTGATATGACCTGATGGGAACCTCTGAGCATCTGAGTTTACAACTGTTGCCTTAGAAAGTCAAGGTGGATCAGGTAGACCAAGATCAGGATATACTTAAAAGTGATGACTCCTTATGGAAAAGCAGAGTTCCTTTCATGTGGCCAGTATTTACTTTTGTCATGTAGATTTATTGCTTAGGAGTAGGGATGAGACTCCTGGGGGGAAAAAGTCAATGGTAATCAGGGACTATTGGATGTCTTTAATTGTTTGCAGTCACATCTAGCTTTCTGAGTTTCTTCCCTGAGTTTTATTATTATCAAATTATGATGTGATTTATTGCAAGTTCCCTGCTTACTCTCCATGTCTGATCTACTATATCAATTAGCAGTTTTTGTGTGAGTCTCACCAATGACTCTGGGCTAAGCATCTTTACAAGTCATGATTCTAAAATCATCTGAGTTCTATACCAGCCAGCCACTTAGCAACTATGCAGCCATGCAGAATATTATCCTTGTATAAATATGAGTTGTCACCTCACTTTCCTTGGTCCAGCTTTCAAGTTTCTTATGGTTTTTAAAATCATTTTTAAATTTATCTTGAAATGACTAATACATTCCCTTGGTTCAAATTCAAAAAGTAAAAAGGGTATATAGTGAAACATCTTCCTCCCACACCTGTCCCTCAATTATCCAGTGTTCTTCATTGAAGCCAAATAATATTACCAGTTTCTAATACATTACTTCAAAAATTATTTATGCAAATATTTCTCCAAGGGTGGTCTGTGGACACCTGGGGGTCCCTGAGATGCATTGAGGGGGTCTGAGATCAAAACCATTCATAATGATAAGGAGATGACATTGGCCATTTTCACTGTTGGCTTTTCCCCTGGTGACACACAAGCAGGGGTGGATAAAACCACTGGCACTTTGGCATGAACCAAGACAGTGCAGTCACCTGTAAGAGGAGTCACTGTAGTCTTCCCTGCCACATACTCACAGATAAAAACGTGCAAATCTCCCTTAAGAATGTCTTTGATGAGCAAGAAGAGCCAATCATTTTATTAAATCTTGACTCTTGAATCTGTCTGATGCAAAAGGGAAGTACATATAAAGCACTTTTGATACATTCCAAAGTACTGGTTTATTTCAAGGAAACGCACTTGCTGGTAGCCTGAGTTGCAAACCCAACTAGCTACATTCTTCACACAACACTATTTTTACTTGAAAGAATGACAAACAAACTATGGTTATTCATACAAGTGTTTGGCGAACACTCCCTTGAAAATGAACAAAATGTGCCTGTTACTTCCAGAAAAACAAATGATGGTATGAGCTGCAAATAGCAAAATTTGAGCTTTTAAATAGAAATTAGAATTTTGGAAAACTTGTACCCACCACTGTGAGCTCAGTAGCTTTTCAGTATCTACAAACCTGTTCTGACGAAATTGGTGGTGATACAGCAAATGCAATTTTTTCATATTGTAAAATGAGATGTATTAACATTTAAAAGATCTGTATAACTCAGTGGAGCAATGCTTCCCAATGACCGATGTGTGATCTTAAAAAGTCAGGCATGGGTAGGAGGACCCTCCAAAGGGGAAGGCAGACAAGTGGATTTTAACATAACAGGGTACGAATAGCTCTTGGATAGAGTTTCAGATACTGTATTGCAACTAAACTTTAAGAAACTACTGGTTGTTGAGTTTTGGTGTACTATCAAAGAAGAATAGCTACAATTATCTGAAAAACTTAAAATACTGTTTTTCAGTCTCTTATCTGTGTGAAATTGGATTGTCTTCCTACACATCAATCAGAATAACATATCACAATGGAATGCATGCAGAAGCAGATATGGGAATCTAGAGGTCTCCTATTAAGTCAGACACTCAAGACCTTTGCAAAAAATACCACGCCTCATTTCTGCTTTGGAAAACCTAATGATTTTTTCATAAAAGTATGTTAGTTATGTTCACATGGAATGGGTTTGTTGCTGTGTCCTAATGTGTCAGAAGGGAAAAGGGTGAGGAAGCTCTCCAAAGTCTCCTTTATAAGGACACTAGTCCCACTCCGCCCTCAGCATCTAATCAGCACTCACGGGCCCCACACCCCAATATCATCATATTGGGAGTTAGGTTTTAACATATAAACTTTAGGGGAACACAAACATTCAGTCTATCATAGCACACATTAAATAAATATATGTGTATGCACACATATATACACATATATCAGTTCTTTACATAGCCTCCTTTTCTTATACAAATCACCCAGCGATCACTGAGGCTGCTCCTTGCTGTCCTTACAACAAGCCTTCAGTATTATTCCATATCAGTACATATATATCTTCCTTATTCTTTTTATGCTACATATTAACTCCTCTTCAGAATTAACCATCATTTTTAAAACTCGTCCCATATTGATACATTTTTTTCAAGTTATTTTGTTCTTCTAAACAACGCTGCAGTAACCCCGTACTATGTTATGTCACACGTGTAAAAGGAAATCTGTAGGATGGAAGTAGAAATTCTGGTCAAAGATTTAAGTGCAATTATAATTTTGATATATGTTGCAAAAAACTTATAAACTCACACTTTTTTAAAAACAAAGTATTTTATTATAGCTTTATAAAAATAGATTCCATCACTTACATTAAGTTGTGATCAGGGAATATAAGAGTTGAGTGGGATGCACACACACATACACAATTTAAACGTTTAGGAGAAAAAATGGATTTCAAAAAATAAAAATTAAGAAAGTATAAAGTCTATTATAATATACAAAATGTATTGTTGGGGGCGCCTGGGTGGCTCAGTTGTTAAGCGTTTGCCTTCAGCTCGGGTCATGATCCCAGGGTCCTGGGATCCAGCCCCGCATCGGGCTCCCTGCTCCGCGGGAGGCCTGCTTTTCCCTCTCCCACTCGCCCTGCTTGTGTTCCCTCTTTAACTGTGTCTCTCTCTGTCAAGTAAATAAAGATCTTTAAAAATAATAAATTAAAAATTAAATGAATTGTTGATTGTCCATGAACCTCTTATATCATGAAAGTAATTTGGGAGAAGTTATAAGCTTTTGGCAATTGTTCAGTGTATAGTTGACACAATCTGGCAACTTGTGCTGGAGGCCCTGAGGCAGCTGGCATGGACAGCACCCATGAACACAAGGTCCCACCATTTGTAAATTCCAAATTCACGGTGGCCAGTGAAGGAGATGATGCTTGTCATTACAGGGCAAGATTTCAGAGTTGGGTGGAGCTAGATTCCAGGCAAAACCTGATGAAGACAAGCCAGGTGAGCTCTTGAGTTCTTCTTTGGACGCTGCAGGTAAGGACTTGTAGCTCATATATATGTGCTGGTAAGTGATACAATGAAGCATTTTTGTGTGGGAAGATGGATTTTTTTAATCTAACATTTTCAAATAGTTTAAAGAAATGAAAGCTCTTAGTTACAACCCCTCTGTCTCCAAATAACTATCATAATTTTTCTTTTGGTGCTTATTGATCTTTTGCTCATTACAGGGTGTCCCATGTCTCCCATTCTATGTTTACATGTCAACTTAAATGCCATCTCCTCCAGAAAGCCTCAAAAGTTTCCCTTGAACTCAACAAAATTATTTTCCTTCATACTCCCCTAGCATTTTTTCCTTTCTCTACCATAGCACATATTTTCATGTATTATAATTGCCCATTTATTGACAATATCTACACTGCATCTTACATCCTAAGAGGAGTGCTGATATGTGTCTTACTCAGTGCTTTGTTCCTAGACCCTAGTATAGTACCTGGCATATAGTAGGTACTCAATTAAGTATTTGTTGAATTAATGAATAAATAGAAGAATAAATTTGGGGGGAACATGGGCTCTGGGTATCTGGAAATTTTAATTTAAATGCCCCAAATCTCTTAGCAACTACTTTCAACAACACTATTTTCACATCTTTTGTTACTGCTTCATATAAAATTTCTAGCAAAATAAATACACATAATATTTCTTATGTGGATATACTACAATTTGATATAATATACAATTTGATATAATATACAGTTTGATATAATTAATATAATATAATATAATACAATGCCAAGTATCTGACCTAATTAGGTGATGCTTTTTCTTTACTATCCCTAGTGATATTAGTCCTATTTGCCTTACTGGCCATCAATGGCACCCTAGGCCAAAGAAAAAAAATGAATTCTCTAAGAAGCAATAGGATAAATCACATAAGAAAAGTAGCAGTCAATAAGTTGGGATAATATACACATGACAAGCCAGTGAAACATTCTTTAAATGGTACTAGGAAGTATGAGACTATTTTTCAGTATTGACCAAAATTGATTTATTGTCCTTGGTTTTTAAACTACATTAGATCAAAGGAAGAAAACAGAACCTCAAGATATGGGGTAACTTAATACCATCTTTCGGTTCAATTTACAATGATCAAGGATCAAATGAGGAGAAACTCATGATAGGAGGGAGTTTCAGGAAGATGCTTCTTGCCACCTCCTCTCTTTTCTGAAAGGCCAAATCCTATTCATTTCTTTTAAGAAGATTTTTCTATTTCATCCTTCCTTCCTTCCTTTCTTTCTTTTCTTCTTTCTTTCTTTCTTCCTTTCTTTCTTTCGAGTGCATGTGAGTTGGGGGAAGGGGTCAGAGAAAAAGGGAGAGAGAGAATCTTAAGTGGGCTTCATACCAGCATGGAGTCCAACGTGATCTCATGGCCCTGAGATCATGACCTAAGCTGAAATCAACAGTGGGACACTGGACGGTAACTGACTGAGCGACCCAGGTGTCCCTTGTGTTTTCATTCCAGTCAGAATTCATTATTACCTCTTCTGTTCTCTCCTTTACTTTTTTTTCACATATGTTCATAATTTTGCATCCAATCTTGTGTCTTTGATAGAAAATGCATTTCTTGGGGTCCACCTTGAGTTTTCTTGAGCATCCAGCACCGTGCACCGTGACTTCCATTTGCTCATGCTCCATAGATTTCGTCAGATGCCTTAGCATCTCTGTAGTGACTTGCCTTATTGTCTACGTGGACATGTGATGGCAAGAACTAGGGTATTTAGGTCCAGGGAAATATGAGGCCAGACAAACTCTTAACAATACAGAAAAGTTTCAGCAGGTACACGAACATTTAAATGAAGAAGGTAAGAAGGATTTCAAGATCATCACAGCTTAGCAGTGGTGACAGGTGACAGGCCCCGTTCAAATTTTGACATTCATATTTAGAAGTTTGTGATTTTTGCCAGATGACTTCACCTTTCTAAATTTTAGCTTATTCAACTGTAAACTGAGGATAATAAGAGTAACTACCTATGTCAGGCAGACTTATAAGATGGCTCCAAAATTTCCCTCAGGCTGGTGTGTACTCTACTCTAATTGCCTCCCCTTGACTGTGGGAGAGACCCTGATGGGATGTTACTCTGGTGATTAGAGCATGTGATGTGACAAAAGTGAAGGGATTTTCAGATGTAATGAAGATTCCTAATAATTTAACTTTGAGCTAATTGAAAAGGAGATCATGCCAAGTATCTGACCTAATTGGGTGAGCCCTTAAAAGGAGGGTCCTGGGTTTTCCTGAAGGGAAAGAGATTTTGCTGCCCTGCTTGAAGAAGCAAACTGCCCTGTTTTGAGAAGACTGGGGATAGGGTCATGTAGCAGAAACTGCAGTCCTAGCAGACAATGGAAGGAAAGGGAATCCCGTCCTGCAGTCACAAGGAGCAGAATTGTGCCAACAGCCATGCAAAGTGCAGAGGACTCCAAACCTCAGACAGAGCTTAGCCCTCGCTGACACACTGACTGTAGCCTTGAGAGAACCCCAGCTGAGGACCTAGTCAGCTCTGCCCAGGGCCCTGACCCCTAGAAACTGTGCAACAATCAACATGGGTTGTCAGCAGCTACATTTGTGACCATTTGTTATAGAACAATGGAAAACAAATATGCTACTTTATTGGGATGATTTTTAGGTTATAGGCAATTGAGTCTGGCTAACATTGGATTTTTTAAAAATCAGAATATATTGGGCCAGAATTTGCTATGTCAGATTTGGAAGAAAAATTAAATGATTAGGCCCTGGGGGTAACAGGGACCAGGCCCACTCTGAGGTTATTGTTCAAGAATCTAGGGGGAGGGTGTATTTTGAAATAACCTGCCTCAACCACCATACCTTTGTCACTTGGCCCATGAATCAGATCCTCCCGACAGTCTAATTGGCCTCACTTCCATTACCCACCCCTTCTTTGGTGTCAGGAAGTGTTAGAACAGACAGGCCCCCAAGACCACATAGAATGAGGCTGGGAGCCCCCTAGGATCCAGGTGGTGGCGTTAATGAAAGAGAAGAAAGGGAATCTGGGGAAGCCACAAACAAAAGAAATCCACCTTGCTCCCTATAGCATTGTGAAGAAGACATAAGATAACACAGATAAAAATGCGTAACACCCGTCTTGGCACTCAGTAACCACTCAGGAAATTTTAACCACAATTATAAAGCACCAGGTTGCCTAAATCTTATCTTGACAGTAAAATAAAGCACTCTGCCTCTGGAGATGAAAAGAAAAATCCTATCTTGATGAGGGAAAAATTTTCCTAGCACTCAAGAAGACAGGCTTAAGTGCCTGTTGCTACCTAGATGATTTATAATTAAAGGGTTATCAGAGGATAGAAAGTTCTAGATTCCTAAGTGCTATTTGTGCTGATTATTGCCATGTACTCAAAACCAGACCAGCTCTGGGACAGATTGCTCCAAACTCTGCGGGTCAGGGAGGGAAGCCAACTGATGGTGGCTATATCTCTTCTCACAAAGCTCTTCATGATTGGTTCACAGCTAGGATTGTAAATATGCCAGACAGTGGTGGGGCCCAACCATCCATGCTGAAATGATGGCTTTCAATTTGAAATTTTAGAACATTAATTCGGATATGAAATGATAGCCACATTTACTGAGGATCGTAAATCAAACCTGTAACAGCTCTGAGTACCTAGTATTGAGGGATGTAGTGGTATGTTTGAGGTGGGCTTTCTTTTGATCTTTTAGTTGGCAAATGCCATTGGTCAGGAAACCCATTCTGAGGAAGGCCCATCTAATCAGGCGCTGTCATTTCAGCCTGGAACATCACTGATGGCCAAATTTAACTTCCATTCCATTCTGTTCTACTTTACAAGTATTTATGGAGCTCCCGTTATGTGCAATGAACTGCATTAAGTGCTATGATAGATTTAAAAAAATGGATAGATAAGACAGAGCTCTTGATCTTACGTATTTTATTACCCCAAAAGACAGACAAAAGTTTACAAGGACTGGACACAACATAGAGCAGAATGTGGCAAGTGCTAAAACAGATACAGAGACAGAAGAAAGCTTTAAATTCCCAGTGGAATAACCTGGAGTTTTGCATGGTAGAGGTAGACTTTGAGCCTTTCTCAATTATATGCCCCTTTGGGACAGTCAGCACTTTATTTATTTACTTATTTATTTATTTACTTTTTGAATTCCCCATACCTAGAATAATCCTTGGCACTTAATAGATGTAAGTAAAAATGAATCAGAAAAAAAAGTAAATTGTGGCAAAATATACATAACATGAAATGGACCATTTTTAAATGTACAGGACAGTGATATTGAGTACAGCTGCACTGTGGCAAAACCATTTAGCACCAGCCATCTTCAGAAATTTTTTCACCTTGCAAAATTGAAGCTCTGTGCTCATTAAACAATAACTCCCCATTTCCCCTTCCCCTTGCTCCTGGCTATCATCATTCTACTTTCTGTCTCTGAATTTGTTTTTATTTTTTAATTTAAATTCAAGTAGCCAACATATAGGACATCATTAGTTTTTGGTATAGTGTTCAATGATCAATTAGTCGCATATAACACCCAGTGCTCATCACATCATGTGCCCTCCTTAATGCCCATGACCCAGTTCCCCCATTCCACCACCCGCCTCCCTTTCCATAACCCTCAGTTTGTTTCCCAGAGCAAGAGTGTATCATGGTTTATCTCCCTCTCTGATTTCTTCCTACTCAGTTTTCCGTCCCTTTCCCTGTGGTCCTCTGTGCTATTTCTTATATTCCACATATGACTGACACCATATAATTTTCTTTCCCTGACTGACTTATTTCACTTAGCATAATATCCTCCAGTTGCATCCATGTCAATGTAAATGGTAGGCATTCATCCTTTCTGGTGGCTGAGTAATATTCCATTGTATCTCCTTCTTTATCTATCTTCTTTATCCATTCATCTGTTAAAGGACATCTTGGCCTCTTCCACAGTTTGGCTATTGTGGAAATCGCTGGTATGAACTTTGGAGTGCATGTGTCCCTTCTTTTCACTATATCCATATCTTTGGGCAGACTAATCTGGGTACCTCATATAAGTGGAACACTACAATACCTGTCCTTTTGTGATTGGCTTATTTTATTTCACATGTTTTCAGGTTCATCTGTGTTATAGCATGTGTCAGAATTTCCTTCCTTTTATAAGGCTTATTAATATTCCACTGTATGTACATACCACATTTTGTTTAACCATTCTTCTGTTGACAGACATTTGTGCCGTTCCCACCTTTTGGCTATTGCGAATATGCAGCTATATATATGAGTATACAAATATCTTTCCAAGTGAGAAATTTTGATAGGTCAAGCAGGTGCAAGGACAGGGCATTTCATGTTTAAGTAATAGCATGAACAAAAGCAAAGTCAAGTGACAATGCACCGGGCTCTCTTGGTATGGCTTCCTCATGGGTTTGTGGGGTGTACTAGCTGAAGATGGAAAGACCACTCTACCCTGGTGGTTGAAGGGAACTAAGTACCACATTGAAGAGATAAACTTTTTCTAAAGTTATGAGGAACTACTTAGGGATTGGTAGCAGGGGAGTAATGTTACTAACGCTATACTTGAGGAAGATAATTGTAGTGAAAAGGCTACAGTTAGAAACACAGGGTAGTAATCCTGGCAGGAGACAAAGTAGAGCAGTGCCATTTGAATTAGAAAAAGGCAAGAGAGGGCGTAGAGGAGAGATTATTATAGAGGAACAATCAATAGGATCTGTTAACAACTGGACGTGGGTGGCAGGAAGAGGAAGTTGTAGTTAAATCAGTGACTGAGAGAACAGTGACATTATAAACTAAGATGGAGAATGAAAAAGGAAGGAGAAGCAGGGGAAAACAGTAGTTACCGGTTTACTAAGCTCTTACAGGTTAGACACCTTCCAAACATTATCTCATTTAATCTTGACAATGACCCAGTGAAGGACGGGTTATTATATGTGGGAGGAAACTCAGATTTAGGTAGATTAAGTTACTAATATCTGATTAAGGGGTAGCATTGGGTGGAACTCCAACCAACCAACCCACCAACCCAGTGTAACTCCAAAGTTGAAGCCTTTGTTCTGGTAAACCCCCACACCATGCCGTTGTCATCAAACACATAGAATACCTATGTGGATCTATCTCTCAAAAAATTGGAGATGTAGTTTGAAGCTCAGTGGAATGCTCACATACAAAAATGTGGTCCAAGAATTCTTCACACAACAGTGAGTTCAAATGATCCTGGGCGAGTACATGAGTTCACTCCAGAGAGAAGGTAGAGATAGAAGGGAAGGCCAGAAGCTAATTCCAGAGGCACTCATATTTATCAAATGTCAGGAGAAAAAAGGACTAGGTCTGAAGGATAAAAAAAACATTGAGAATCGTGAATTGGCAACAAGTATGAATGAAAAGACAATTTCAAAGAAGAGATTAGTCAACATTGTCAAATCTAGAATCTTAAATAGGTGGTGGACTGTGGCCATTAGATTTGACATTTAAGAAGTCATTGGAGACTTTACAGAGAAGAAAGCATATATCATAACATCCACGGATTAAAGAATGAATGGGAGGTAAGGAAATGAAGAAAGTGAATATAAACTACTTGTTCAAGAAGTTTGGCAGCAAAGGAAAAGAGAAATTATGGTACAGCATTTAAAAGGGTGTGGAGTTGACAAAAGTTTTTCTTTCTCAGGATTGAGAAGATAAGCACGAGTATGGTTTTTGGCTGTGAAAAAGCGAGTGCCGAATAATGGACTGTAAACATTGGGAGAATCATGAAAATTCATGGAGGACTAAAAAGAGGGTGTGACCAAGTACGCATTTGGAAGCTCGGCCTGGGGAAGAGGTAGGGATGTCTTTCACTAGAGATGGGAGAGGAAAAGAGAGAGATTTGGAAGTCGAAAGGGAGAGATGAAGGAGACTGAATGGGGAGAGAAACCCTGGAGTGGAACCTGACCTTGAGATCAGTAGAGAGTTGATTTGGCCATGGAAGATGGCGTCAACTAGAGACAAATGAAGGGATTATCCAGCTCTCCTTGGGACTCCTCTGAGTTGGGATTTTTTGTTTTGGTTTGGCTGGGTTTGGTATTTTTTTTTAATTATTGAAGAATTATTGATATACGAGATTATGTTTGTTCCTGATGTCCAACATACTGAGTTGTATAATTACAAAATGATAATTGTGGTTACTATCAGTCACCATGCAGAGTTATGACGATATTATTGACTATATTCCTGTGGTCAATCAGCTGAAATAACAACCGAAGCCGGTTATCTCTTTTTGGCCCAGTACATTTCAGACTTTCTTGAAACTCCACGGGGACACCTGATTGGATTTCGGTATTTCCCAAACGTCCTCAGCCCTTTTGTAGACACTTAACTTAGATTACTCTTGACCGCTTTCATCAATGGTATGCTGATTTTTTTCCCACTTCATTCCTCACTGTCTACAAATTCTAAGGGCACACATACAGAAACCCTCGACACATTGACACTAGGAAAAAAGTACTGTCTTGAAGACATTTTCATAGAAGAAAGATTGTGCAATTACTGAGATATTGTGAACTATTTCAATACTGAATTTCAAAATTTTATTCTTTAAAGATTTCAAACCCATTGAGAAACCTCAGTTTAAAAACCTTTCTATTGATGGTAGTTTCTGAAATAGAACCAAGGGAAAGGCGTAGCTAGTGTAATTTAAAGTGACAGATTGTCTTCTTCTCAAACACTGACATTCCATTCGGCATTCTACATGAACCAAGTAATGTTCCAGATTTTTATATATATATATATATATATATATATATATATATATATATATATACACACACACAT